>NW_021633886.1:0-47047 GCF_004799145.2 Neltuma alba
TGGGTTCAAGTTCATAGAATCTAATAAGAAGCCTACGATTAGAAAGTCAGTTGAATTAACAAAAAAAAGAAGCAGAAGATATTAGAGCACTGAATCCCTGCAACAAGGTTTCAGTGAGTCAAGATAATAAGCCAGAACTTGGTAAGCAGGAAACATACAGTTTAGCGAGAAGATCAACAAGCTGGGGTTTGGCCAGCGGGTCAAGGAGAAGGCGAAGCTCTTCCTTTGAAGAAGCATCGCCGTTGCCGGCCTCTTCTAGCTTTCTCTTCTTGAAATCATCCATCTTCGGTTCCTGCTCTCCGGCTTCGCTCCTCCTATCTTCAGCAATCAGAGGGTAGCGAATTCGTGTACGCACCGGCACCGCATTAGGGCTTGCCTTTTATGGGCCCAACCCGGCTTCTAAAGCCCAACGCTTTCCAGCGGATCTTGCCTTATCTTATTTTTTTAAAATAATCTTTATATCACATTTTAATAGGAGTATTATTAGAAAACAGCGATCTTTTAAGTGTTTTGCTTTAGGAATTCGGATGTTGCGATTGAACGGTTGTTTCACTGAGAAATTAAACGCCTTTAGCCAAAAAATAACAATGATGTATAATAAAATTTAAATAAAAGTAAATAAAATTTTGATAAAATGGTATTCATGTTTCTACTGAAAAATATAAGATTTCAAATTTTACAATATTTAATCATGTTATGCAGATATTAATATGATTTAATTCAGTCAAATAGTCTCATTATTTTCCGCAACTTTTATAATATTTAACCAGCATCATGCAGGTATTGCCGGAATCTGTCACAACAAAGAGAGAATCGTGCCCTTTACTGCTTTCTCAAAACACAAGAGCTTGGGGTCGTCATCACTCATGAGCGAGGCCCCCGTCCCACCGGACAACTGATCAACATTCTTATCATGCCTTTGAAGTATTTGTAAAAATGTCTAGGAAAACCTGCAGTCATCAATTGACTCCAATTTTGAGAGGGTCAAATGAACCTTTCAGAATTTCAAGTGGATGATTGCTATGAATAAAAAAAAACAGAAGCTGGGAAATGACTGGTCGAAAATTAGAGATACACCGTGTTTCTTAAATAGAACGAAACGCAGAGAAATCAAGACAGTAGCACTGTACTGTAATGACGCAAGATCTCTTCATCTCAAATTCTCATTCACGATTTTCTTACTTCCTTCCTTCATTTATGTTTTCGGGTCAATGAAACAAGGATTCACATTGCTTCTGGTTTCAAAAGGGTATAGTATGGAAGCACACCGGTCTCATGCACTAATCTTTAAGTACCATAACAAAATTGTAAGGTGTGGGCTCTCTGTTCTGTTGCTTGAGATGAGTAAGCTTTGTTGGAAGACTAGAATTGCTTGTCCCGAGAGAGCTAACTTATCTTGGAAGGAAAGAAAGAATTCCCAGACCCTTCAAAAGTTGATAATTCAACACCTCTATGATTATTTGATGTATCGTTATTATCATTGGCTGTGCTGCTCAAATTCTGAGTATTCAAGAGGCTATCACTCGTCTTTTGCTGCTGATCAAACATCTTCTTCAGCTGCCTCCCCTGTTCCTCAATTCTCAACTGCAACTTCCTCTGAATCTGAGTTCGCCAATCCAAATTTGAAATGAGAAAAAAGAATTATTGGAATCACAATCATGAAAGCTGCTCTAGAGCATAAAATGAAAATCAGCAGTGAAAAGAATAACAGCATTGATAGATAGATGTACCTCTAGCTGTTCATGAAGGCGCCTTTGAACATCCAACTGCAGGTGAAGCGCCTCTCTCAACTGCAACCCACTGCAAATGAAGAACAGAGATACTAGTAAATGGATTATGCAGCAACAGCACTTCGTGCTGATATGAGGACCAAGAAGCTTAATGCAATCGCTAAAATCATGAGATGGACGGCATTACGTTTTGGTGTCAAGATGAAGCACATCTTCTGCATTGGATCTTTTATCAGGCTTTCCTGCAACGGGAATCAGTTTATTGAGATCTTTTTTTGAGTGAAAGTTTATTGAGATCTTTTATGGTGATTGAGTGAGCCTCTTAATTTCAAAGAGAATAAGAAATAACATAGGCATAGCAGATTATATGGATAACTTAGGAGTAAAGAAAATGGCAACAGAACAATCAGTCATATCCGAATGAGCATTGTAGTTTTCAATCTGATCCTCAAAAAAAGTGGATCGCATCCGCATAATAGCCAAAAATTTCCAACATATTTTCATGATACAAACGACAAAATCATTTCTTATGCTATGGAATTACCCTGAGCTGAGTCTGGCATGTATTTTGCTATTCTATATTTCTGCAAGACAGATGGGACAAGAATATGCTTCGTTGATTAGTATCGTAATAGTAAAGGAACTGCCACACTCTGTGAACAAGGCACATAGGAAGAAAGGGTCACACCTGCAAATGACTCTTCACATGGAAGATGGTCAATCCATCAGATTCCATCAGCTTTAATATAGCTTTTGGCGTCGCCTCTATAATCAAGCAGACAAGGAGACAGTGAGATATAAATATCACTTTCCTTCACATCGATATTTACTGAAATTTACTTACTTTCAGCACCTCCAAGGCGATTCACACACTCAACAAACTTCTCATGAAGATCCTGGTTCCACCTAATGCGAGTTTTGCTTGAGACTGCTGTCCCATTGGAACCATGGTTGCCGGAAACAGTTGACACACTCCCTTCTGATGTAAGTGGCGGAGAAAACTTCTCTTGCTGAGAAGAGAAACTCATCTGATCAGCATGTAAATTATATGAGCCAAGACCAACCTGCTGAAAGAAGCAGTAACATGAAGGAACAACAAAACAGAAATAAACGACGAATCCGATTCGCAAAATCACTTGCCGTATGATCCTGATTTCCCTTATAAGTTGAGCTCCTCTTAACTAAGGCAGCATCGTTAATAAACAAGCTGTGTTGTTGAGTAGGATTGGTGGTGGGCACATTCCCATAAGAAACTTTATTGGATTTTTCAGGGGATCTATAGTATTGGTTATTAATCGATGGAGATTTCACCATGGCTTGCAGGGTATTGGACAATTCGACGCTGGGATCAGACTGATAAAGAGGGAACTCCAAGTCATTAAGCTTGGGAAACTGAGAGGTTAGAGATGGATTACCAATCTGGGAATCATATTGCTGAACCTGAAACCCCATGCATCGTTCTGTGGCGTAAAACGCAGAAGCTGGAGATTCAAAACGGCTCATGATGGTGGGGGCGGATTTTGCAGGGCCCTGGTTTGGTGGCTGTTGGGCTCCTCCTCCGGCGACGGCGAGTGTTTGGCTGCAACTTCCCATATTCCACGCCTGATTATATCCACGTATTCACAAAAACCATTAGCAAACTCAGAATTACAATCCCCGTTTAGTCCGTGGCTCTGCTGAACTTGAACTCTCCCTGAGAAATCAACCATGTTCTCATTCATTTACGAGCTTGTTTGGGATAGCAAAAGCTGAGGCTAGATTCTGTGCAGATTTGTATCAGAGAAAGAAAAGAAGAAGATTAGATCAGAAGAATGGCAAGGCAACAATAGGAATGTCAAATTGGAGACCCTGGCATAAAATTCTTTCGCTGTATTCCAGAAGGCTTCAGGGACAAGACTTGAATCAAGCTGTCTAGATGCTACCATACAAGGCTATAATTTAATCTTGTAATTTATAAAGGGCTGGAAAATTAATGGGGAATTATCAATTGATATTGTCAAAGTATAAAAACCAGGGAAAACAAAATAGGTTTTTGTATAACGTTGTCCTCACGTGAATTTCAAATGAAATGCAAGGGAATCAGAGAACTTTTAAAATATAGGAAAGATACATGAATCTCGAATGGAGGATGAAAATTACCAGCAGACCCGTCTGTTTCGAATTGATCGCCTTAATATTGGAGAATATTGTTATGGGTATCTATAGTGTAATAATTAAACGTTAGATAAGATGCCGGCATAAATTCCCTCAAAGAATAGATCTGCAATTATTCTTGTAACGGATTCGGACGAAATAATTTAGGAAAATTGAGAAAGGAGAACTCTAATTAGAAATTTTATTGGCAAGAAATATTTAAATTAGAGCATTAGTACTAAAATTTTCTCAAAATAACTTTAGCCACCCATGAAAGGCTGCTAATTATTGTCATTTGATTTGCACACGAGATAGCCAAAACTTTAGTCCTCAAAAAAAATGGACAAGGAAAAAAAAATTTGTAAGTCTTGCCCCATCACTGCATCTGGCAAAGTGGGAATCGGGGACAGAAATTACCAGAAAAGTGCATCTAATATTATATTCAACCTGACAAAAAGGTACAAGTAGGGAGATTCGCAGTGGCGCTCGCAGTTGAATAAACTCAATGGGGCTTCCATTAACAAAAGGTAAACAGACTGAGACAAAGGCAACGCATTCATGTGCCATTACAGAATTTTCTCTCGATATTTATGTGGCAGTGCTGTGAATTTTACGGCCTCCCTGAGAATATTTGACTTTTTACTGTGATGTGCTCTGACAAAATAAGGAATCCCCTTTGCCCACACAATAAGAAGGGACTGCTAGAGGTGCATCGTCCAGCATTCAGGTGTGTCAAATTTATTAATGTCCTGGATCATTGACGAACCGCTAAATTCTTCTTTCTTTCTTTTTTTAAAGAGAGTATTTATTAAAATATTTAGTCTGTAGTTGATCTCATATTAAAGACAAGAAATAATAGTACTAATATATGTACACTCTTGCTGGTCCAAAAAATATATTTGTGCACTCTTCTTTTTCTGTGTACACAAATTAAAGACTCCTGCGGTAATTAAGGTTGAATCAAATTATTAAAATAAAACAGTTTTTTAAACTCCTATTTAGGACATTGTTATTAAATATGAATACATATTTTAATAAAGTTTGAACATTAATTTGTTATGTTAGGAGAATTTAGCTTTTTTGGCCAGATTCAGTTTTTTTTTTTTTTTGCTAAAGCATAGGTATTCTCCTATTGGAGACAATCCTATTCAAGGTACTGTCGGGTACTAAATGTGAGCACCTCTCCCAGTGGAGATTCGAACCTTGTTTCACTACGTTGTGGGAGATTAGCTCTTTCTGTTAGACCCAAACTCCGTTGGTGATTCAGCCTTTTTGATAACAAGCAGACAGTTTATTGATTTTTTTTTTTTGGCTAAAGTATAGATATTCTTCTACCGGAGGTAATTCTATTCAAAGTACTGTCAGTGTCAGGCACTAAATGTGAATACTTTTCCCAATGAAAATTTGAATATTAATTTATCACGTTGTGAGTGATTGATTATTTCTACTAGACCTAACTCCCACTGGTAATAGGTTATTGATAATGAAGTTGTTTTCAATCCCCATGACTAATTGGGCTCCGTGGCCATTGGCTATGGGCCTCGAATCTCCATGGCTCCGTCATACGCTGGCACAGAGAATAAAACTAGTCCTGTTTTTTTAATTAAAAAAAGTGCATAATACTTTCTGCAGCTGTTGTTACATGACATTTTCAATTAATTTGCAGGAATCAATAAATAAAAGTTAATTAATTAGGCTTTTCTTCACTTATTTTTTTCCTAACGTTAAGTTAATAAAATTATTTAATTCTGCTGTTATTAATAATCTTGAGTGTGAGAAAAAAAATCGAAGAGCTGTATTTGAAAAAATTATAACTCTTACGCTATGTTTGGTACGGGGAAGTTGCTCCCCTCCCCTTGTTTGGCTGGTATAATTTTTTAGAAGGGGAGGGGAGCTCCTCCCCTCCCCTCGTCTGGTTAAGATGTTTTTTAAAGAGAGGAGGGGTTTTTCTCCCTCCCCTCCCCTTCCTTCTAGCCTCCCCTCCAAAAGTGGGGTTTTTTGGAGGGGAGATGAGAGATGATATTTTAATTCCTTATATGCCCTTTTGATTTGTTAACTTCTAATTAGTCATAAACATTTCTACATAAGAGAGTTCTTTTGAGCATCTAATAAGAGGTTATTAAGATAATTATCTCCAAAATTAGTAAGCATTTGTAAACTTTTTTTCTCTTCTTCTAATTCTAAGAGTCCGTTGGTATTTTCTTTCACCTTCAAGGTCTTTTCTCTGATTGAAATCTATCACTTGTGACTTTTTGTCTTGATATTCTATAAGTGTGTGACTGTATCTTGTAAATCAAAATTAGTGAATTGTATTATATATATATATATAGTTATATCTTAACAAAATAAAAAGTGAGAAAATTCATTTAAATTTTATGAGGCTAAAATAGTCAATTTTTTATTAGAACAAAATAAGGTATTATTAAAATTACTCCCTCCCCTCCCCTCCAATCAATCCAAATAGGAGATCATTAAAATCCCTCCCCTCCCTTCCCCCTCCCTCCCCTCCCCTTTGTAGCTACCCTCCCCTTTCCTCCCCTCCCCTTCCCTTGATTAAAATCCCTCCCCTCCCCTTCCCTCCGTCGAGCCAAACATAGCGTTAGGGTTTGTTTGGTTGAAGGGGAGGGGAGGGGAGCCCCTCCCCTCATTTGGTTAAAAATTTTGGAGGGGAGAGGAGCTAAAATGTCCCCTCCCCTCCCCTCCCCTCCCTCCCTCTCTCTCCCCATTTTGGCTCCCTTTCAAATTGGGGGTTTTTAGACCATTATGCCCTTATAGTTTTTCAATATTCCACTTCTATCCATAAAATATATTATTATAATATTTATTTCAAATAAAAAATATATTATCCTAAGTAAAAAAATAAAAAATATATACATTATTATAATTAAAAATATATTATAAAAATTATTTAAATAAAAAATTATAATATTATAAAATTAATTGTTTTTTATAAATATATTATTTATTAAATATATTTTAATGCTGGAAAAAAAGATAGCCTAAAGAGAATAAAATTTCATTTTTCTTAGAGCATATAAAATTTATTAATTTGATTATTTTAAATATATTATTATATTAATTAGAATAAAAAATTACTGTACCAATTTTTTAATACACATATAACATGATAAGACTAAATTTTTATTAAATTATATGATTTAAATTAAGATGTAAATTAATTTATATAATATATCAATAAAAAACATAAACTAATATGTAAGGGTAAAATAATAAATTGATTATTACTATCCCTCCCCTCCCCTCCTTGAACCAAACAAGAGATCATTAAATATCCTCCCCTCCCCTCCTTTTTAATCAAACCAAACAGGGTGAGGATGAAACCCCTCATCTCCTCCCTCCCCTACCCTCCCCTCTCCTCCTCTCAAACCAAACAGGCCCTTACACACGGTATCGCTGGCTAATAAAAAAAAAGAAATTAAGTTGGTTTATTCAAGTAAGAGCATTAATAGCTAGTTTAATGGCACAAAACTTCAGAAACCCTTTGGAAGTTCCGGAGTGGATAATTAATAAATGTTTTGATTAACGAACATAGTGATGATGATGATAATGAAAATCATTGAGCTGAAGATTAAAAAAAAAACTTAGGGAGGGTTATCTGTTATGAAGATGCAAGAAAATGCAAACATATAATTTATGGGGGAGCGGTCTAAATGTCGTTATCAGGATCGTTGGAATAATGAAACTAATTAATTAACGTGATTACCGATTAGCGTTGAAGTTAAGTGGGGAGAGCGAGATTCCTTCCGTAAAATATCAGACTCTTAAATTGAAGCCGACAACAAATCATCCAATGCTTCTCACATTAAATTTTGATGGTCCTGTTGCTTTAATTATCTTCGGACATCAAATAAACAAAATCATCTTATAATTAGGTTTATAAGAAGACGAGCAGCTTTTTTTCAAGTGATTTGAATTTATTCGAAATGACTATATCCGAATCAAAACAAGCGTTCACACTTCGTCTAGTTCCTTCAGTTTTGGCTCCTGTGTATAATCCTTTATGTGCATAATCTAAATTGTTCTGAGTATTGCAGACCCTTTTTTTTTTCCTTTTGTACTCCTCCTATCATTAATATAAGATCTAATTATTGAGTTAATTTTAATCCTAAATATAATATCTATTTCTCATATTTATCAATTTTTCTTAAATTATCTTTATGGATCATTCTTCAACCATAATCAAGTAAAAAAGTAAGAGATGATATTAAAAAATATGATTATGGTGTTTTAGGAAAAATATGTCATAATTTCTTATAATTAACTAACTTACCTAACTTCTTTAATCTAATCAAATTAGTTAAGTACGTCTTATGTTAAGAACCGAAGGAGTATTTAATAAATTTGTTTGGAAAGGGGAAAAGAGGCTAAGATATGTAAGATATGCTTGTTTGTGCTTTGTTAACGTAGCAATGAAAAGCTCTTATTATAATCCTTAATACTCAAGCTAATTGATAATTGCATTTGATCCTAAATATAAGATCTCAATTCATTGTCTTTTAAAATTATAATTCATTTTATAAAGTATTCATATTGATTACATGTATTAAGAAGGTCTTAATCTAGAAGTAATAATGATTAAAATGATACTTTAACTCATATTTGTTAAAAATAACTAACCTAATAAATTTTTTTAATTTACTTACTCATATTAAGCATCACAGGTAACATTTTGATGTGTAATGCTAGCTGAATGGGCATTTCATGTGATTGAAAGAACTGAAAAAGTGCTTTTTAATCAAAATCAAGGTTCACTCAACGCTTCCATCTAAAATGAAAACTAGATTCCCCCCTCCCCTCTCCTCTCACAAAAAATCATATTGGTTTGGATTAAATAACTCACCGGCACAGCCTTTTGAAAGTGATTAATTCCCCCGACATCCTTTTTTTCCCTCAAAAACTAATCCAAATAATTCTGTAAAAGCAAATCTAAACACGTTCATTCCCGAATCACTCAATCCCAGAGAGGTGGCATATCATATAGCTTAGTGGCTTGCCAGCCCAAGCCTAAGACTAGCTATAATCTACCAAAACACTTGACTAGGCCGGTTGGGATTGAGCTGTAACTCTCTGCTTTTGTGTGCCTTCGCCGGCTGTGTATATCAACAACAATGTCCGAGAGGAGTTGACTTCAAAAATGTTTGCATTCAAATTCTAAGAGACAATTTTATATATTTTTTCTTTCAGTTATAACTCATCTCATAATATAAATTATAGTATAAAAAAAATTTATATTTAGGATCAGAAGAGTATATTATATTCAAACTTGCCTTTAATTTTCCTAAGAATAATCGCTGAGAAGCGGAGGTTCGATTGAGGTTGGTTGTTTTTTTCTGATCCCTCCTATATATTTATGTGTTCCAATTAAAATGAGCATTACTCCCCGTGTGTGTGCCCCTTTTCCCCATATAGAAACCAAGACATGTTTTACGATGAAGCTTTCTAGATTACTGCATTATTCATATGTCATGAAGCACGACGCCGCCGTTAATGCCATTTCTTTTGTTCGTCCAATCCCATATTTCTGTGAGGCATTGATCTCGACGTCGAATAAAAAAACACACAAACAAAAGAAGTAATCATCCACTATATTTATTTATATATATGGATATATACAACCATTCTATTGTGAGTCAGTACGAATGGCATGAAAACATTAGAAGATGATAAGATTGGGACGTTGTTAATTTAACACAAGAGATGGGGATGAATCAGAATAAACTAATGAAGTTTGGCCAATGCTTGTCGCTGCATCTAATATATATTCTTGGAATCTTCACCTCAACTTGACTCCTACAGCCTCCAAAAGACAGTTTCAGCTCTGTCATTGCCCTTTCCTTTCTCCTTTGGGGATTCCTTTATCATTTGATTAATATTATAGGATAATCTCAGGAAAAAAACTTTAAATTAGTAAATCTTGTGTTATTATGTTTGATAACAACATTATAATAGATTCTAATAACACCGAATTTGTGAAAAAACAACACATTTTTGCCCTTGTTTTATATTTGAGATTTAGTAATTTTAAATTTTTTTTGTAAAATTTTTCTAATATTATATCATATGCAATTGCAAGGGCAGGATGTGCATTTTTGCTTTGCAGTACAAAGATGACCTATGTATGTAAGCTGTACCTACAACACACTAATCATATTTTATGGCATACAGGAAAAAATTTTGATAATGTATTTAATACGAGCAAGATAAGATTTTTTTTTTAAATTTCAAGTATAGTTAATAAATATTAAATTTTTTCAACTTATAAATGAGACCAGAGGTAATTGCATTGGGTTGATATGATGTATACAAAGTTCAGATGAGCATGAGCTGTGCACAATTCATAAGAAGTTTCTTGGCACGAAGAAAAAAAGGGGTGGCAAAAGTCATTCATGTTTACAAATTACTTTCAATGACTTTTATTTAAGTCAAGAAAAACCCTTAATCTTATTAAGTCTTTTTTAAAACTTAATGATTTTTAACTTCACACTTTCTCTCCCTGCTCTTTAAATAAAAGAACTAAAAGAGTATAATAAACAGTAATAAATTTATAGTAAGTTTTGGCCAACAATAAATTGGTAGTAATTATTAATTAGTGGTGTTTGAGCGAGAGTGTGTGCGTGGGGGAAAATAAAATGTGAGAAAATGAGAGTTGGGGGTTTTGGCCTGTCACTCCTGGGGCAGTCAAGTGGCCTAGGGGCATGGTGTTGTGCGTTGTTGATGCAAGGCTGACTGCAACATAGCCGGGAAAGGAGTGCAAAACATTCATTCTGAAGCAAATTAATTAATGTTCCTGTGCGTCCTTCTCGTAGATGGAGTACTGAATAATAAAAATAAAAATACCCTTCTAATTCTAAATATAAAAATTATTTTTTTTGCGGAAAATATAAAAGTAAATTATGAAATTGATTTTATTCTAAATATAAAACATATTTTTTGAAGTGTTAGAATGATATTTTTTTGAAAAACTATAAAAATTAAGTAATTTATTTTACTTATCTAATCTATTTAAATTAATTAAGTAACCCTTATATTAAGAACTAAAACAATAATAGTCACAAGTACAACATATGCGTAGCGGCTAGTCCATGTGTGTCTGTCCTGCGTAATTATCATTTTTTTCCTCCATAAATTATATTCCAACAGCAATAAAGAAAAGCTGGTAACATTATCGAATGAGATTTGTATTAATAATTTATTAAAATATTTAGTTATTGACAAAGCATAATAATATCGTACCACTTTGTTTTTTATTATAAGTCACTTGTATCCCAGACCTGCAAACCAATAAATATATTAAATTAACTATTTTTTTTCATATTTACCCTTATTAAAAGTTGAGTGAGAGAGAGAGAGGGAGTGAGTAGATGGATTGCATAGGAAATGAAAAGTTGAGAAAGAGATTAATTAATCTTTTATTAAATTAATAGGGGTAAAATTAAAAAAAATCATTAATTATACTACAAGTGACTTATATTTTGAAACAAACTTTTGGAGTACAAGTGACTTATAATAAGAAACATAGTGGTATAATTTATGTAACTTATTTCACATAATAAAATAAGACCTATTGTTGGTACACAAGTGGTCTCTTGACTCTCTTCTTTATTCTCAGCTCGATAATAATGAATGGCCTATATAATATAATTTAGGTAATCCACATATATGCACTTGTTCTCGTTTGGATCAACGTTCATGCCATCTTGATTTATTCCTGTCAATTTTATCTCAATCTTGTTCCGCGGTGATTATGATTATAATTTTCAAGTAAAGCTGTAATTCATTTTAATTTACTGTTTTTTCAAGATCTTCACAATTTTTTTAAAGTTTATTACACACATTTACTAACCAGTAACGTTATTTTTTTTTTTATTGACAAAAAATGTCAAATTTAATATTTCGCCATACAAGTTCAGCATGGCTCTAAATTTTTAATATTTGCTAACAGATATAGAGGACAATAATCTAGTTGCATAAATTATCTGAATAAAAACTGAGTGACTTGGAAGCTGGTGATAATGAGCTATAAAAAATAGTATTTCTGTTTGGGCTGTTGAACTTCAGTATTTGGGCCTTCCAATAGAGATCCTTTTTTTTTTTATACAAAAGAGCAAAGCCCAATTATCCACCAATTCTCTAGCATCAGATTCCACCATTAATTTCTTAAAACCGAGGTTCTGCCATCTTCTACCCTTTAAACAAAGCACACTCTTCAGCCTCAAACGCACTACATAATCCAATATCGTGGGAGAATCCAGCCATCCATGTCCCATTTGGATCTCTAAAAGCACCTCCACACCCTGCCATGCCTGATCTGCGATCCATAGCTCCATCAATATTCAATTTAATCCATCCACAAGGAGGTGGGCTCCAAACAGAGCTACCAAAAGCCGCATCTTTGCAACTCTTATCAGATTCAGGTCTCATTATACAGTTTCTCCAACTGTTTTTAACGGCCATCAGAGGTTCAGCAGGTCGCTGCAAATCAGGGTCAAACGCCGCCTTATTTCTCCAGCACCATAACTTCCAAACATGCGGAGGTCCAATATTTTTAATTCCTTGTTCAACAAAAGGTCCATTTTTGTACCAAAAAAACAAAGGTCCATTTAGCATTGCATTATTTAATTTTCAGATAAAATACTTAAAGCAAGCTTTCCGCTCTAACAAAACCTTTCGGCCTGAGGTTAAAAGCTTGTTTAATCTAACTCACAAGGATTAAAGGAAGCCTCTAGGTTCAAAGACACTTACAGAAATACTTACAGATCACTCTCTAACAAGGTTTTCACATTAGTAGTATGACTTGAACTCATGATTTTGTAGGTTATAAGCTGACTCCTTACTAACTGAACCAATAGTTGTTAGTTATATTATAAATCCGATACAGTTAGCGTGCCCTAATTTTGTCCGACTATATTAATCCCAAATAGACAATATTAATTAGCTATAACCAGTGGATCTTGTCTCAAGCACATGGGAGTCAACTTTCGCCCAGCATGTGCTGAAAAGTAATTAATGACCCCATCGTCTTTATCTGATCCAATCCACATCCATCGGGCCAATTTTATATCCTGCATTATTGTCCAAATAAAAAAAATTATATTTGACCGATTAATTTTTTTTCAGATTTGTGTGGACATTTCCCATCCAAATTAAATTAGAATAGAAAAGGGCTTTCATCGAAATCACATGAACTTTATATATATAGGAGCAAAGATACTTGTCTGATTTTTTGTTTCCACGAGTATATATCTATATTATTGGATATCAGCGTGGTTTGACTAAAAAGCTCGTGTCATGAATTAGAATAAGTTGATTGAAGAAGAAAGGACGAGGCAGGAATGCGACTTGATCCCGATCAAGAAGCTCTACACGACTGTTTTGAAGAGCGATGTTTTTGGAGTAACTGCCAATTTTCAGCATCAGCACTGTTCAAACTTCCGACCTTTTTGCTACACAACAACGAATGACAAACTTCACGCCTTCGCATGTGGCCATCAGGTGGTAACTGCCTGCCAACGCTACCCGCCTATTACCCGTCTTTCTCACTCACACACACGTTTCTATGAGTAGGCAATTTTCCAACTCATCACCAAGAAGTTTAATTTTAAAGTCTCTTCTAGTAAAATCACTCCTAAATAAAACATATTCACAGGCAAGGACTTAATTTTTATCGACTTAAGTGTATAAATTAGATACTACCTCCGCTCTTTAATATAAGACCATGCTTGACTTTTAGTTTGGTCCTAATTATAAGACCTCAATCCATTTTATCTATCATATTTATGTATTTTTTTTAAGATAGTCCTTCTAATAATAATAGTTTTAACCAATACACTTAATTAGTAAGGATATTTTAAAAATGACAATACTTATTTATTATAAATAACTAACTTAACTTACTTCCTTAATTTTCTCAAATTAGTCAACTAAGTCTTATAATTAGGATTGAGGGTAGTACCATGCAAAGTTGATGCCATGATAAGATGCAGAAGAAAATCGAATAGAATATTGAATGAAGTTACTGTGCATGATTTTTCCATTAACAATTTATCTAAGGATTTAACTATTGATAGAGCATAATAAAGTCATAGGATTCACAGAGACAATCTCACCTAAGGAGATAAAACTTACTGTTAATGTTTATCTTCATCCTTTTTTCCGATCAGCTCCTAGCTTACACATATAGGCGCGGGTGTGTGTATGGTGTTGTACCTCTTTCATAATAACTCACAGAAACTATCCTTTCAGATCATATTTGTGTATCTATCACACAAAATGAACCTGACCTTATGTACACAGGTAAAGATCAAAACCTCATGACAGTAATGCAAGGGCAGATATACATATATGTGGATCAACAGTGCCAGACAATTATGATTAATTTAGGCTTGATGCTGTATTATAGGTTTAGTCAAAATTAATGAAACCCGCGTCAGCTGTTGTCATCAGTACTATTATTACTTTTTAAAAATGATTTTAATTTCCATCGTACGGTTCAGATTTATTTCAAAGCAAAATGAACGAAAAGGGCACTATGCAATCATAAAATTATACGCTGATGCATGCTCATGATCAATCTTATGCCACTTTCATGTGCTCACAGTGAAGGAAATCTATAAAAGAAAACGACATGCGATTTTTGATCTCATATCATGAAGTTTTCTTTTTCTTTTTTGGCTTCGCATTACGAGCTATCTCCATTAACCTAACCATATGAAGTCTGCCAATGATTACAGTCACTTTTACAGCTCGAGCAATATCTGTACATGACATCAAAAAGGGCTAATAGCTTAAGTGTGATCGCCTTATAAGGAAATTACGCCTTCTTCATCATCTGCAGGCAAAATGAAGCGCCCTGATCTGTATTCTTTACCGTAATGTAAAGCAAAGTTTGGGACTGACTTGTTCAAGGCATATATATTTACATCTACGGCATATGATATGATACACACACACACACGTATGTATGTTGTTGTTTCTTCAAGGTAACTTTTTTATTCAATTATAAGGGAAATGATTTCAAGTCGTTCAAAATATGCCACAGCTAAAGATGTTCAGTCAGACCATGTGATAAGCTTTTAGGTCTTTGTTAGGTTTTTTTTGTTCAAATGAACTGGAAAACCAACTTCTTTTTTTTTCCTGAATTTGCATTGCATCACAAGTTACAAACGATGCGTGCGTGTAGATTTTGCTGGGTTCTCCTTATGCTATTGTTTTCCTGAGATCAGTCAGAAAGGAGAAAGACATATTTTTGGAAAGTTAGGAATCATTTGAAAATATGAATTCAAATGTTAAAAGCAGAGGGAATTATTTTTGAAGATATGAATTCGCGTCTAGGATACCCTGATGATTCGTGAACAGAATATTTTCTCTTCTTTTATATGTAGACATATAAAGAAAAGCAGGGAGAAAAAAAGAAAGGAAAACCTAAAATCTGCCTAATAACACACACCCAAAAGTTAGAAATGTAGAATTTCATGGAACTTGCCTTGACATTGACAGAAGATGCTGAGGGAATATATTAAAGGAATTAGTCCTATCTTGAGAGGCGATTGAAATTTTTTTTTTGGGGTAGATATATATATATATCTTTTGGTGCCGTTTTATCTTTTTCTCTTTTTGCAGCTGCAAGCTTATTGGAATTCTTGTTATTGTGTGAGAGAGCCGTTGAGGACAAAATTTGTTTTCAGCTTATTTTAGTAATTTTGTCATCAAAATAATTTAAAATAGATTTTATTTCAACAATATTCCACCATGTTTAATTAAAATTCTCATAATAATCATCCTCTCATGCAGTTCAATCAAAATCACTTTTTAAAAAAAATTTAAAAACATGGGCCCTGAAATTTTATGTTTTAATAAAAAGAAAAATAATGCATTAATAAGTTATTGGTTAAGATGGTAGTAACTTCATTCCTATAAAGAAGATAACACAAGTTGGAATCCGGGAGTGTTATTCCTTAAATGCTCCTGACCCAAAAAGAACTAGTCTCATGTTTAATGTGATTTGGGATACCCTCGTTTCATTAAAAAAAAAAAAAAAAGAGAAGGAAAACAATGCGAGAATTTAGTAACTTAAATAGTTGCAGATAAATCTTACAAACGCGTACACGGAGAAGTCTTTCGTCTTGGTTTGAAGAATGGAGAAAAACCAGATGGCGATTACATACAAAAGCTTGGGTGTGGCCCCTCGTCTCTCCATCCTTTTCAAGCTTTATGCGCATAAACCTTATCTTCTCTTCAATTGTTGCCCTGGAAAGGCTCTCCTTGTCCCACGCTCAATTCCTTGTAAAAATTCCCTTCCAAACAAATGAAACCAATTCTGTGTTCTCAATAACAAGCAGGTTTAGAAAGCTCCGAAGCCACTTTTCCTTTTAAAAACATTACGTTTGGACAAGCTCAATGCAGTTGAAAACTGATGATTCGTCCATATTATGGGAGATTGATCATTTAATCAATAAGATGCAAAAAGTTTCTAAATTGTTAATCACAAAAACCATTATATTACTGTCCATCAAATTATATATTACTTTTTCTCCGCAAGTCTCCTTTAGTTACGTTCTATTTCTATCTCACTTTGAAAGTCAATAAGGTCAATTACTGGATTAAAAGGATAAAGGGTTAGGTGTCTGCATATAAAATTATGACGATTAATATCCTAAGGAGAAAGTAATTATACTACTTCCGTTCCTAATTATAAAAACTAGTTGACTAATTTGAAGAGATTAAGAAAATAAGTTAAGTTAGTTATTTGTAATATATACTGTCTTTTCTAAAATATTCTTGCTAATCAAGTATATTGGTTAGAGCTACTATTGTTAAAAGGACCATCTTAGAAAAAAAATGTATAAATATGAGAGACAAAGTGAATTGGAGTCTTATATTTAGGGTAAAAAAATCAAACAACGTTTTATATTGAGAACCGGAGGTAGTAGTTTATTATTGGAGACAAAATTATCCACAGGATTAAAAATTAATTATTAGTCGGAATTGAGTTAGTTGATAAGATAGGGAAATTTTTAATTAATTACCAAGCTTAAATTATTAGTCAATTCAGGGTGGTTTTCTTCTGCCAACGCATGATGATTATCATGATCTCCCCTCCCCCCACCTATATATTATGTGATTTTCATTATTGAATTTAAAATTATAAATATCCCTCTCTATTTGATTTATATCGTGTTCTAGTGATACTGTAAGAGCGAGTTAAATTTTTTATATTACTCTTTCGGTTCTTAATATAAAACTTATTTAACTAATTTGATTAGATTAAGAAAGTTAGGTAAGTTAGTTAATTATAAGAAAGATGACATATTTTTTCTAAAAGATCATAATTATCTTATTTAATATTCTCCCTCCGTCTTCTACTTCATTATGATTGAGGGAGTATCCATAGGAGTAATTTAAGAAAAATTAATAAAGATGAAAAATGTATCTTATATTTAGAACCAGAATCAACTCAATAATTAAGTCTTATATTAAGAACTGGAGGAGTATATTGCAGAAGCCGTCAATGCCATCGAGTTCGGAAGAATAGCCACATAGTGAGATATTTTATTACTAAAATAAAATATTATTTTTCTGATCTGTTGTTATAACTTATTTTTATTCTATGTAATTGATTGACATATCGCACGCCGCAGACTAAACGGATGGGAAAAATAATAATCAAATCTAAGAACATAATTATTAGGGAACATAACAATAAAGCTCCATGGAAACCAAAAAGCAGTGGCTTCAAATTTTATCTTGATCAATATTTCTCAATAATTTGCTGAAAATTCAACCGTTGATATATATGTGTGTACGCGTGTGCATGTGTGTTGACCATATGAACCGTGAAGATTTTTTCCCTCCAAGAAATAATGGCATTTTGATCACTTTACTAGAGGATCTTTGGGACTGTAGCGCAACATTTCAAAAAATTTATTAGGCGTAATACATCATTTTGGTGGGGTTTAATTGTCATTCTCCCTAATTATCAATAAAAAATAAATTGAAATTAGGAGGATTATTGTAGTCCTAGATCGGAACATCATTTGGAAGCAAAATTAAACCTCACCTGTAAATTGACTGTATGGTGGTGTTACGTGTATCAGTGTCACAATACAAACAATTTGCCTTTTCGTTGATTTGTTTGGCATGGATAATAATTAATAATTAACACTAAACCTATGTGTCACTTATCACGCTACCAAAAAAAGAGTTGGGAGGTATTGAATTATAGTATTAGTAAAATTATTCAAACAAATATGCGAGACGTGTATGAATTATATATGCAATCCATTTATATATCTGCTGTCATAATTAATTATTGATCTCCAAATACGCTTCATGAATGTATATGGTTGCTCAAGTTTCCTATGTCACTTAATGACATGTCATGATATCACAGTGCAAAATAATCGAAGTCCACCTCTATCATTTTGAAAGCGTCAAAGTGAATCGATGGAGTGGAGGGTTTCACACATCACTTCTTTGGGTGCAAGTCTGGGCGAAACTGCTGTCCATTAAAGTATTAATTAACAAACACATATATTATGTCTAGGAAGCTGCACGACACTTAATTAATGTTTAACGAAATAAACAAGTCTGTCTACAATATATAATAAACAATAACATTAATATAATAGTAATCCTTGGATTACTAATTATCGTGGCGATTCTTAAGCCTTAAACAGCGTTCTCGAGCTGCTTAATTACTAAATACACATTACACAAAGCCAGGCCAAGCCATATTATTCCATGCATCACTCTGCGAAACGGCAAAACCTAACCACATTTTTGTTTTTTAAAACTGGGAAGCGCCTCTTAGCCCACCATATCACACGGAAAAGAAAAGAAGGAAAGAAAGAATAAATAAAAGGAAAGTGACACTCTAATTTTTTCCACGAAAAAAGTTGATGGCATGCCTTTAAAATAAACCGCAGGACCAGGGGTGAAATGGTAATCCAGTGGATTTATAAGTAGATGGCTCCAGCTCATACCCCGACACACCCGCACAGAGAGCTTCAACTACACTGATCTAAAGTGACCGATCGAAGATGTTTAGCCCATCCCGTCACAAAACTCTTCACCCTCTTCATCAAGCTTCCTATCTAAAATCATCGTCTTCAAGCTTAAGCTCCATGAAGCTGAAAAGCCTCATCCACACCCTCATAGTCTCGCGCATATGCCGAATCATTCGTGCACTGTCCAAAGTCAAAACCATTATCGTTGAGATTCTCAGGGATAACCAGTCCATCAACTTCAACCCTCGTCACAAAAAGCATTATACCAGGAACAAGAAGATCATCCTGGGATCCTTCAGGCTTCATTACAACTGGTGTTCTTCTAAATCTTCCCATGTCTTGCCAGTTCCCACCCATATTTTCCAAGAGCTGCCTTCATCGGCAGCCGCAAACTCTTACTATGGTTCCAGTTGGAATCTTTCGTGCGAGCAACAATTACAAGGTGATGGTGAGGAATGTCCTGACTCCCAGCTCGCAGGTTACCTTCAGTGGCTGGAGGATAAGGGTACGGAAGAAGAATCGAAACGGGAGATTAACGAGATTGACGTGCTAGCAGAAATGTTTATTGCGAACTGCCACGAGAAGTTTAAGTTGGAAAAGCAGGAGTCTGATCGGAGGTTTCAGGAAATGTTGGCCAGGAGCATGTAAAATAACAAAGCAAGCCCAGTTATGGTGAAGTTTGATCCATCGTATTCAGGGGCTTTTGAATTAATGACCGTCATATTTTCTTTTCCTCTTTCTTTTGTTGTAACTTTTCAAAAAGAAAGAACTGATATATGTGCGCGGAATTGGAATTAATGTGGGATTCTTCTTTTCACGTATAGGCATTTCCGTGGTGGTTTTCTTTTCTAACTAGCGGCCTTCATCAAAGTTTGATCACAAGTTTCAACGTTTCAATTATTGTCTCCTCCTTATCAGCTTGACCGGATCTTCTCTGTAATTATACTTGCCACTTGTTTATTTGCGTACAGGCGATGAATCGATATACGTTGTAGATATCTCAAAAAAGGGAAAAAAGGAAAATAGGACTTTGATTATATATATTGCCTTCGATCGAATTTACATAACAGCAGTATAGTTTGCGTTTATCGATAATAATTTAGTTCGATGACGTACCACTTTAAACGGCGCCGTCCTGGTCTCCTGGACTGCGGGACACCATAATTAGTGCCAAAAACATTATCCATTGTTAATTTGGTGCCACTGTGCTTGTTTGCTAGCGCTTGTGTGATTTGTGACATAAACATTATTAATTGACTATGTTTCGCTTTTTTCTTTATATTATAATTGATGAGGAATAATTTATATCCCCGTGAAGCTTCCGACCGGATCTCTTGCGATATTTGCTTGCAAAATCTTTAGTACATGTGTCCATCTATATAGGCTATGCGATTTTGTGTAACTCAGTAAGTTTGGTCTGATTTTATAGTCTTCATTTTTATTCGACCGTCTCTTACTTAACTCTCACCTACTCCGACCCACCTTAAGTTGTTCTATTTGACTCGTTACCCGAAATTATTGTTACTTGTTCACGTACGTTATCTTTCATACACTTGAGTATATATAAATTGATTATATATATTCATAGCTTTAGCAGAGCTTCGTTAGACAAAGTTCGCCCGAAAAGCGTAAAAGAATAATAAATTATTAAGAACCTAGCTTAGGTAGCTAAAATGCCTTCTATACCGCTCTTCTTGGAAGATTCACAAACAGAAAGGACTCTTTATTGTATTGGGCTCTTAAGCAGGAATCTTAATCTCGACACTGGCTCAGATAATGATAATTAATGACATTAAATTCCGGGTTCCCCGTTAGATAGGTAACTACATGCATGGATCAAACCACGCAATCTCAGTTAAACCACACGCTAGGATAGGACAGCTAGACACAGAGAGCTTTGATTTTTGGAGGTGGCAGATATAAAGTGATAGATCCAATATATATAGTTTCTTTCTTACAAAACCCAAAGTCCCAGACATGGGTAAACTAAAAATCGAAGAATCCATCTCGTCGTTAGTCCTGCATATTTGCCAAATGGTTTTCCAATGTGCATATGGCATTGTTTGTTGGCATGGATAATGGAGAATAAAGAGGAAAAGTGAAGCTTGTATAAGAAGAGAAGTCCCAGAGCAGGCGGCTCAAATATGATTAATACCTGTTACGTCGTTGCATATGATTTATTGGGTCTCATCATATTACAAAATCATGTTCTTTATCATCCCTATTAACTTTCAGTTCTCTTTTTCACTGTATCTTGATAACAAAAATAACCACTGATCACATGTGGATGACAAAAGCATAGAGTCGCTGATGTCGTACTTGGATGCGCGCGGTTATGTAATGTGAAAGCAAAAGGTTTACCGATATTTCCAAATTCAGATATCAATTAGTTTAGTCTGAAGTTAGTATAGAAGATCAGGGCAAGGGTAACATTTACTGCTTTTTCACGGTTAATAGATGCTTTTTTCAGGTTCCACATCAGCTGTCCAACTTGCTTGTAATAGTTTTAGTAATGGGTTCTCAATAATCAGGCTGAATTTGTTTGTACCTAGTAAAATAAGTGGCGAAAGTTCTTCCTTTTCCTTTTTCTAGGGCGTCTCCGGGATTTGAGATTAATAGACCCAATTTCTAATACTTACTCAGTCTAAACTTTTTTTTTTTGGGGGGGGGGGCCTAGAAGTCTAGGGATAATCATTGGTCAATGATATTGCGGAGTAATTAAAGTTTTTGGATCTTGCGGGACGCTGCAACGATCTGTCTCAGTAAAGAAATGGAAATGAGTGGGGAACTAGACAAAAGAAGAGACAAGTAGTTGTCTGGTTCGGCCATGTGGTGGTACCTCCAGCATTATTAATTAAGAATTCACATAATCAATATCACATCCACGCCGAAATGACGCAACACAGGATCAACTAGGCATTAATTATCAGATAATAGCAAATGTAAAGCTTGTTTAATCTTGATATGTTTCGTAGAATAACAACGTTGCATTAATTGTATGTTCTGATCGATCAATGATCTGATCTTTAAGTGTTGTGACCAGTCAAGTGTGCTTTTTACTGTTAAGGGGATCATGGTACAGTGAAAGAAGGCATCAATATTGATGCCCTCTTTTGTTTTGGTCTTGAGGGGTTTTTTTTCCCCTTTATTCCAAAACCTGTTTCTTTAGCTGCTTTATTTCGAGAGGAAGGAAGCTTTTGGAAGAGAGGTAGAGGGGTAGAATAGGTTCCTTTGGTCTGCATGTTTCCTGAGAAATGGACTGGCTTTAAACATACATACGTAAAAGTGAGTGCATGGTTGAAAGGCCCCTTGATGGGGTTTTTTATTCCTGTGCACACACATAGCTGAAGCTTCTTCTGTTTATCACTTCAAACATGTAAAGGTTATTAGTTGTTGGACCACATGCCACAGAATATTTCTACAGCTAGTCAGGCTAGACAGTCTTTTCAGGTGATAATGTCTCGTCCCTGACTGTAAGTTTTGCACACAACAGGTTATGGCTGTTCAGAGACAGAGTCAACGAGTCAACTAAAACTACTAGCACGCTTCTTTTTTTTTTTTTTACCTCGAAAAATATTCAATGTCTGTGTTTTATATTTGAGTTGATAAATTAAATATTGAAAAATAATTAAGAACATTTAGTGTATCGGTAATTAATATATGCCTTGATGTGTATGCCTCTACCGTATCCACCTGACCAACTGTGATATTAGGAAACTGTCGTGAAACTCTGAGGGAGGATACGGATATTTTTCTATAGAGAAGATAAATCCCTGTATGCAGAAGGCAAATCGGATCGGGATACAAAACCTACTTCATCCCAATGTTAGCAAAAATAGTACTGGTTCTAAATGTAAGACCTATTTTGTAGTATAATTTACATTACAAAATGAGTCTTATATTTACAACTAGAGGAATATTAATTAAATAAATTAATATTTTTTTATTACAGCGATATTCTCTTTCTTGACATTAAATATTTATGTCTGCACATTATTTATTTATATTTGGCTAGTTTTCAATGAACGAGAACAACAGACAAGCGTGTGATGTAATTTATCCGTGATGGAAGGAAAAAAAAATGGAAGAAAGAATCAAATGGGCTGGAACATCTGTGGAGCAACGCAAGCAGCATTACAATCAGAACAGGACAGCACAGCTTTTCGGGCTTTGCTGCGTTTTCAGTACTCAGAATTGCTTGTTGGGCCCAGTCCTTAGAAATTGTTCAGACAATCCTGCTTTTAATGGCTGCGGCTTACTAATAGAGTAGGGTCCAAAATTCAAATTGGCGACTCAATATTCAAATTTTTACTGAAAAAAGTATTTATTTAGTACGGGACAATATGTTGAATAGAATTATCTCCAGTAGGGAGATCAATTCATTTTGTTCAGATAATATTTATTGAACTCTACGCATGACACAAACCCCAGCCATCCTAGGGATCAATATATAATACTACTTCCGGTTCTAATTATAAGAGCTAGTTGACTAATTTGATCAGATTAAGAAAATAAGTTAAGTTAGTTATTTATAATAAATAGATATTGTCTTTTCTAAAATATCTTTACTAATCAAGTGTGATGACTATAACTACAACCATTAGAAGGACTATCTTAGAAAAAATATATATAAATATAAGAGATAAAGTAGATTAGGATATTATATTTACGATCAAAATAAAAATCAAATGAGATATTATATTAAGAACAGAAAGTAGTATTAACACTCTAGTCCTTGACACAGTTATGTTGACTTCTTGGTGATATAGCTTTATCAGGGTGTCTAGCAATCCTCATAAGCACTTTTAAAAAGTGCTCTCCTATAGTTCCAGAATAATTCTTATCACATATTTATATCGTATATTATAATTTTTTTAATTATGATTTGGTTTTAATTCAAACACTTTTTTTCTCCGTCGTCATCATAAAGTCCAGACTCTTCAGTTATCCAAGGTGTAAGCGTTCAGGCATGCATATTATTTGGAATGGAAGATTCCCTGTTCTACGACTCACTGATGTGAAAATCGTATAAAATACCAGCACGCACAGCTTGACCATAGCCTTGCGATCTCTTGATTCGCATGTCTTTAAGAATTGACCAAATTGTGAACATTTCAGTTAAAAATGTTAGTGCCGTGGCTCATTTGCTGTTTATAGTTGATAAGAAGCACAATATCTAAAGGATGAAATTAATTTTCAATATAGCACCCTTACATGATAGATACAAAAAAAGGGTGAAGAATTATAAAATAGACTCGTCGCAACACACGCTTAAAATTCCATCTCTAGCCACAGGCGCAGTTTTAACTTTCAAATGATCAATTTATACAAAACAAATATTTAAATTAAACAATTAAAAATCAAAATAACAGTATCCAAGCTGTCCAAAACATATCGTTGGAATTGGATTCAGGGGTATTTGGGCAGAAATTAAACCGTGATTTTAAAAATGTTTTTACGGTATATGAAATAAATATGTAAAAGAATTTGTTTCGTTTTTACGAAAAAAATGTTTTTTAAAAATGTTTTAATGGTTGCCAAGCACTCCTGAAACAAGCTGGACACGCGTAAAGCCTGTTTGAAATTAGATCTTTTCGCGGAAACGGGCAATCGGATGTCTTTACTATATGTTTGTTTTAATTTTTTTTTAATGTACAGATATTTTCTTATTAAAACAATTTTGTTTGAGAAGTTGTGGGGTGTTGAATGTGCTCTTCCAATAAAAATTTAAATATCAGTTCACGTTGTAAAAAATGAACCTATTTATCTAGGTTCAACGGGATACCCCCGGGTAAAGAAAAACAATTGTCAAAGGACTAGACGATGGGATCCATATGACCCACGACATAAACCAGGGGACATCGTCGGTTTTATAGCAAATTTTTAGTAGTTATTTTGCTACTGCACATAATTCGTGATGCATTTTTCTCCATCTCAACAATCCAATCTGTATCATTTGTGCAAAGAGATAAAAACTAGATTTGATGATAGTCATGGAAAAGCCACTCCATGGAGCCCACGCGACTTTTTTTGGCGAGAACGAATTACGGGGAATAATGCGTATTCCGTACAATGTACCAGAGTTGCACTGGTTAATTTAAAAAAATGCCATGAAATTTCATTAGAAAATACTCTTAAATATTTTTAAGTTATTTGTGCTTTCACCAATAAAATTTTTTAAACTAAATAAATCAATGAATTTTTTTAACTCTTCAATATGAACATATTCTGCCACATGGATCAAATTTGAGTGTATTTATTATTTATATCCATTATGAACAATTGTCATATTCTAACACCAGTATATTTAGCTTATTTTTAATTTCAAGAAAAATAATTACACATGGAAGGCATGTACTAATTTCTCCACGAGACCTGGCAACAATGACTTCTCTAACTCCACTAGGAGAAATAAAACGACACAAGTGCCACATAGGAAGACAACCTTTTCAGGCATCCAGCTCATACTATAAAACCTAACTATATCCAGTTAGGCAATTAGGCTCAGATTGCTCTGTTTCTTCTTAAACCCTGTACCAAAAGCCCGCCTTTGCTCTTCGGGCGCTCTTTTTCGCTCAGCGCGCTTCCTGCTTAATTGCGCGCCATCTACAAATTCAACCTCGTGAATCAGACACCTAGTGGAGCTCCTGCGTCTTTTAACTTTCATCTCTAGGGATTGACTTCGCTGAGCTTTTTTGTGCGCTACGAATTATCCTATCGCGGCGGGGAGGCTTTATGGATGTTGCTGGCGCTGGTACCTGATCCCCATATAAATTCAGCGTTTTTTTAACTATCTGTTGGGACTCGCCAATCTCGGTGGAAAAAGATTTCTTCTTCTTCTGGTATTTTTTGTTCTGCGATTTTAGTGGTTGGGAAAAGATTCTATTTTTCGTTGTAATAGTTGACTAAACGCTTGAAAGCGTTTCGGTATTCGGGGTTTGTCCGAGTCGGTAATGTGATGTTGGTCTTAATTTATTTCGTAGTGTATTTTCTGTGTTAATTACGTAGGTGGTTGACGCGCAGAAAAGAAATAGTATTAGGGTTCTTTTCTTTGGTTCTTTTAGGTTGAGGCTTGAAATCTCCAAACAAAGCTGATAAAAAGGGGTGTAGAGAGGAATTAGAAGAAGAAACCGTAAATGGTAGGGAAACGACTGGGTGGATATTTTGTGTTTGCGCAAATATTGTTAGCGTTCTCGTGAATGGCTTTGATTGAAGGAAAATGGGTGTTCATTTGTTTTCAAGCTTTGTCTGCATGGTGAGATATTTTTAATTGGACCTTTCTGACCGGGGTTTATATGCCGTTACCATCATATTGATGATGAAAGAGATGGGATCTGGCTGTTACAAGTCTATCGCATTAACACTGATTGCTAAACTTCAGAGAATTTTCGGGACTTAGTTATCAGAACCTTGTATTTGACCTCTGCTCCAATTAAATTTGTTTCCTTTTAAGTTGACGTTATGTGTGACCAATTCCATAGAAGCCTACTTGTAGCTTGGGCAGTGCATCTTAGTAGACTTTTAGGACCGCCAGAATTTGGAAGTTTATCGAATGAATTGATATTGACTGTGTTCTAGGACCTTAAATTATTGAATGCCACAGAAAAAACAAAGGACTTTTTCACTCTTGTCATGTATGTCATCTTTCTGCGAATTCTTTGAAAAACAACTTTGGTTATTGATAATGATCATCTTCTCCTAAATCAAAACAGAAGTCTGAGAGCTGGCTGTATTTCTGGTAATGTAATACCTGCTGTAGATTCTGTCCACATCTCAGAATGTTCATTGACATGGAGGCTCAGATTCACCAACTTGAGCAAGAAGCATACTCATCTGTCTTGCGTGCTTTCAAAGCTCAGTCTGATGCTCTTACTTGGGTATTTCTCTAGCTTCTTCCTCAACTTCTTGTATGATCTCTGTATTTTCCTTCTTTAAAGGTTTATCCTTGCCATTTCATGATTTCATCAGGAGAAGGAAGGCTTGATAACTGAGCTCAGGAAAGAGTTAAGGGTTTCAGATGATGAACACAGAGAGCTTCTTACAAGGGTAAATGCTGATGAAATTATCCACCGGATACGGTAGAGTGTTTCTTTCAACATTAGCTACGATGTTGCCAAACTAATTATGGACTACTGTTTCCTTTTTCATTATTCAATGATTTGTGATGGGAAATGCAAGCAGGGAGTGGAGGCAAACTGGTAGTTATCAACCTTCAATGCGCAGCAGTTCTCAACCTATTCAGGACGTTTTACCCAGCCCAACTGTTTCTGCTTCTCGCAAGAAACAGAAGACTTCCCAATCGGTACCTTCTTTTGCACATAAAGTGCTGTGAGCTTTAACAGCAGCAGTAGTAGCTCTATGCATTTCTTTTTCTTTTTTTTCTTTTAACTTTCAACTGCCCTCAAGGATCTGCTTGATGACTCAGCATTGCAATTTATTTCTTTTTTACAGAAGCACAAAGAAAAATCTTACATCTGACTTCCATTTTTTGGGAAACATTTTCCGCTAATTTTGGTGCCAGGTTCAGTCATTACCTGGATTGTCTTCAGTGAAGTCTGCGCAGTATCCTGCTGGTGCTGCTGGAGGAAGGCATTTGACAAGTCGCAGTTCTTTTAATGCCCGCCCATCTAATGCATCTGCTGAGGCAGCAACTTCTGATCCATTGATCGGGAAGAAAGTTTGGACTAGATGGCCTGAAGACAACCATTTTTATGAGGCTGTCATAACTGATTATAACCCTGCAGAGGTATGTTTAGGTTTTCACATATTTGATTTTTATATAATGAAGTAGAGATTTGATGAATGTAAGGTTTATTTATATCTTCCTACACCCTTCACTGCTAGATCACTCTAGTGTTTATACTTCCTTCTTACTGGTTCCCATTATTTGCAGGGCCGTCATGCGTTGGTTTATGACATTAGCACACCGAGTGAAACATGGGAATGGGTTAATCTCAAAGAGGTATTTCTATATTTTGTTGCATAGAGTGAAACAGTTATTTTAATTTATTAGCTACTAATTTCAGTGCAGCAATAGTGCTAGATATGTCAATTTGCAACAATATTAAACCTTGTGACACAGCGTAGAACTCAATGCATTACTTCCATATATGACCACAATGACGATGACGACAAGCTTGAGCCAATGTTTGCATTTGCTTGAGTCTCAATTGATCTTTTTAGATAATAATATAACAGCATTTGGAGTTTGTTATATTGGTACTTAATAAGAAGCAACTAGTGGAATTTCTTTCTAGTTACACACACATTATGTAACACTTTGAATATGTAAGATTTAATGATAGTAAGGGATTTAGAATTTCTTTTTCAAGTAGAATTTTATTTTTCCTTTGATTTGAAGTTTTTTAGAATAACTTTTTAAGTTTCCTTGGCTTGAGAGCTATGCTTATTATTGTCTGCTTGCATTTACCGTCAAGACTTGAGAGTGAGTACTCTTACTATTTATTGGACTTGTTGGGACTTAGAACGGGGAACTACTCCCTCTTTACCCACTGTGATTATGATTATCAGTCTAATTAACAATTAGTCTAGGTTAACATATATTAGATGGTGACTCAGGTGTGTACTTGTTCTTGAGTCGTGACCCATGGGCTTGAAAATATTAATCACGATATGTCTCAAGAAAACCAAGCATGCACAAGTTCTGATTTAAGCTGAAAGTATTGTGTGAGTGAACTGTCATTCATTCTGAATACGTTTGTTACTTGGTTGCTTTGATAAAACTCAACATATGCAACGTATAAATTTAATGACTAATAATATATGCAATAACGTGAGTTTTTCCAAGAGGATGATTACTTCTATCTTTAGGATATTGATACGTGATTGGTTATAGATATCACCTGAGGATATACGATGGGATGAAGATCCAGGCATACCCCATAGAGGTGGTCCTGGTGGGCAAGGCCATGGGGTTAAGAAATCTTTTAGCCGCACAGTTGATACTATGGTTACCGGGAGAGGGAGAGGACATCCAAAGGCTCAGCCGAGAAAAGAATATCACCTGCCGCAAAATGGTATTGTAAAAAGAGTATTGGATGACTTTGAGTTGCTGAATACAGAGTTACTGGTTAAAGAGGTGAGTGCCATGTTTAAGCACTTTCATTGGGAGTAAAAAATATTAATCATTTATGGCGCTGTTGTTGCTTGAACAGGTGGAGAGGGTTTTTGCCGTGAATCACCCAGATCCTACGGAACTTGAGAAAGCTAAAAATATGCTGAAAGTATTATCTCGGAGCTTCTTGCTAGTTCTTTTTCTTGACATCCATGCTGTTATTGCTTTTCTAACTATTGCCCGTGCAGGAGCATGAGCAGGCACTTATTGATGCAATTGCGCGACTCGCAGACACATCTGATGGTGAAAGTGGTAATGACTAGATACCGTCAACATAATCATACTGTATTCTATTCTATATTTCAACTTGTTTCATTGTTTTAGTGGCTGGGATTTTAGGTATACGAAAATTAGCATTATGTAAACAGACAAAATGTTTGGCATTTTAAACTTTTGGGTTGAAACTTTGAGAACAATGTTAACTCTGTTAACAAAGGGGAATCCATGCATTACCAGAGTGGGAGGGATAGAGCATAGTTGCATCTCTGAGGGTTACCCGTGAGAATGCAAATAACAGTGAACATGTGCGTGAGGCATTGGCCCCCATCTCAGTTAACTAAGATCTATTGGTCATGTTTGCAGATGGAGAACACCCACTTTTGGATGGGCAGTTAATGGAGACTGGATGAGAGGGTAGACAGAGGGAGACGAGTCTCTCCGAAAGTACTATTTAAGCTCTCTGGTAGTTTTATGGAAGCGAAATTGTGAATGAATCCCGGGGCAGGCATGAAAGGACCCAGCTGTATTTAATGACCAACAAGATAACCATTTTAGTAATGAATTTCTGCCATTTGTTTCTGTATTCTTAATATGTGCCAATTGTGTGTCCAGTGGTGATTAAGAAAGACTCGCCATTTGTCAGCCCCGTAAATACAAGACAATAATTTCATTATTTGATAAACTTTGGTCAACCGCCGTGGACTGGAAAACTTTAGTCTCACCAATTGATTTGTACGGGGCACCTTAATTAGTCACAGACGCGGCTACTCTCAATGGGATTTTTGGTCCCCCAGAAAACCATATTTCATTCAAGACACCCGGGAATCACATCGTCCCCTCCCCTCCTTGTAACAAAGCACAGAGCAGAACAATAATATGGAAGTTAACTTGCACTAAAACTCTTTGATTTTGGGCTACAGCTCTTAACTGGTTTAGTCAAAAGGAGATGTGAATGTGTTTACCAGCTAACTTCCGACCCAGTTCAAAACTTCAAATCACCAATAATGGTGTATTTGATTCAACAGAAGAAGAATTTTTATGGAGAAGAACATTAATTTTGAACCAAATCGCTCTTGCCCCTTTTAAAACCCTTCAACTGGAACTAATAATGCAAGGGTTTAGTTTGCTCCCTATTAAAAGCTTCTTCTCCAAGACTCCATTAATTAAGATCCTTAACCACTTTTACTTTCGCCCTTCCCGCAAAATGTGAATGCGACGTTGATAATTTTCTTCTCCCCAGTAACTTACACGAGCGTATTTCTGCTGACAATCACAGTGAGACCTCTTGCAAGAATCCCCGTTCCCCTCGTCGCTTCGTATTAAAAGCACTCGCACGCAAGTTTGATTTGTGTTTGTTTATCAAAAAAGAAGTTTGATCTATGTTTTAAACACTTGGGTGAAAAAAAGAGGACCTGTCTTAAAAACAGAGTTCAGAAAATTCCGATTGCTTCTGCACGAGAATTTTATGCCTGATGCTGCATGATCACTTGTGCGACCAATTTTATCACTTGTGCGAGCAATTATGGAATGGATCATCATTTTCACAGAAAAATTGTATCCGCCAAGTCACAGTTAATTATATGCATGAAGCTATCATCTCTGGTGTTCCATACAAAGTAAGACTTGATCTGAAAAGCCAACGTCAAACCGAGACCTTCTGAGAAAACTCCAGAAAAGTAGCTGTGGCCAGCATTATATATTTGGATGAACTTTTTTTTCTTTTTGAAGTGGGAAATTTTAATTAACGAATACACTAGGAGACGTCAGGCATGCAGCCAAGAGGCCCTACTTGAATGAAAGACTACTTGAGATGACAAATGGTTCACCCGTTTCGTTGTGTGATTCTAGGATCCGAATCGGTCATTAGAAAATACTACCAATTTTTTTTGGTAATAGGTTAACTTTCAATTGTATTCTAAAGGGGTGTTTGGGTAATATCAAAACCATAGTTTCAGAAGTACTTTTACGGTATACGAAATAAATATATGAAGGAGTTTGCCTCGATTTGCGAAAAAGTGCTTATGAAAAGTGATTATTAGGGTATCCAAACACCCCCTAAGTATACGACCCTAATTCATTTTGTCTCTCATATTTACCTATTTTTCTCAAAGTAGTTCTTACAGTAGTTGCAGATATTTAATATTTCATTAAATAAATGTTCTAATCATTAGAAAATACTACCTCTGGTCCTTAATATAAGACCCAGTTTGACTTTTTGTTTGGTCCTAATTATAAGACCCCAATCCATTTTGTCTCTTATATTTGCATTTTTTTTCAAGATAGTCCTTCTAATAATAATAGTTCTTGCCAATACACTTAATTAGCAAGGATATTTTAGGAATGACAACACTTATTTATTACAAACAACTAACTTAACTTACTTCCTTAATCTCCTCAAATAAGTCAACTGGGTCTTATAATTAAGACCGGAGGTAGTATAACACCTATTTATTAAAAGTAACAAGTTTCACTAATTTTCTTAATATGTTCAAATTACTCAATTAGCTTTTATATTAAAAACTGCAATAATATTATTGAATATAGAGTAATTATATTCATCATGGGAAGATGAACCTAATTGTGTATATTAGATTTTCATCAAATTATTATGGTTATTTTTACGATGGAAAACTTGAAACAAATATTATTACTGCCATTATAAGGGATAAATAACCAACAAACAATTACAAAAATTAAATGATTTAGGTGTTATAGGTTCATCAAGCTCAAAACATGCCTCTAAAATTAGAGAGCTTACATATCATTAATCAACAAAGTCCGGGGCTTGAACTTACCACTTTTTGAGTTATAAACTGATTCCCTTTCCAACTGCATCAAGTTTTATTGGCGGCTATTATTGTATTTTGAATAAAAAAAACTCTTTAAAATGTCACTTACATGCAGTGTCAAAGGAAGTACGAATCATGTCTTGGGAACATCCTCTACTGGAGATAGGGCAATAAATTACAACGACGAGAGAATTAAGACAATAAATTAGGACGGACCACGACTAATACTTTTATTAATTAATCACGAGTAAAAGAGGAAGAACATTATTTTTCTAACATTAACTGCGTTTAACTGCATTTAATTATGTTTATTTGTGAATATACATTAATATAATATCATTCGAGTTACTCCATTCACCTCTAAATATAAAATTCACATAACTATTTTGGTTAGGTTTTAAACATCATGTCTCATTTTCTTATATCCTCTGCATTAAATTTTGGAAAAATCCAAAAAAATAATTATTGAATTTTAAAATTTTAAATCAGAAATTACTATAAAAATATGTTGTTATTTGTTTTTCGAGTGTAATCATTTTTTTTCCAAATATAATAATCAATGCTGATTTAAAGTTTTGAAATTCAACAGTAATTTTTTGAGAATTTTTCTTTAAATTTTTCTTTCTCAGAATACTATTATTTATTAAAATATTTTTACCTCTTCACATTAAATTTTAATCATTAAACTGCGGGATTGCTTTTGACAAAAACGTCACACATTATATACTAACTCCTGATAATCAGGCGGCAAAAACTCCTGATAATCAACTTACAATTTTTTTTAATATAATTTTACAAATTGTTTGAGAGAATCTTATAATTACAAATGGGAGTGTACTCAAAAGAAGGAATGTGTATTTTCCATGGTATTTGACGGAGTTTTATATAAACCATCAGATATTTAGATTTGATTAAAGGCCCCCCTCTCCCCCATATAAAAAAAAACAAACAAATGAGGCTATAATTCATTCTTTGAAGAAAAAAAATTGTACCCACTTCTTCAACACTCATACTATGTTAAAATATTTAAGAAAAAAAATTAGAGTATAAGGTAAGTATGTGAAAGGAATTTAATTTCATGAAATGTGAAAAAAAATTACTTGAATTGATTATGATGTTTTTTAAAAAAATAAAGGGAAGTCAGATGAAACTCTAAAAAGTATGTGATTTATAAATAATCTATAAATAATCTAACTTTTTATAAGTTTAATAATATAAAATATCAAAATTATTGCAAACAAAAAAATTCTAACAAATTTTTCTGCAATTATTTTTCTTACATGCGTTTCTTTGTGATATAATAAAATATAAGGTCAGCACTTATAATGAAAAATTTTACGATCTTTCTAAGAAAGATAAATAGGAGCACAAGTGTCTTTCACGTGCGTGGGACTGCGTGTCTGAGTATATGGAAACGGCTTTTGATCTTCGTCTTTATGTTCTAGTCTCTCAGGCTTTGCTTCGCTGCTCTTGCCTGCAACCCGAAATTCCGAAGTGCCCTGAATCACGTCTGAAATCCGAGGAAAACCGAGGGAGGGATCACACAATCATGGCCAGGTCAGTGAAATATGAATTGAGCGCTAGCAAGGCTGGTTTTGAAGCGGCCGTTACCCCCGCCTCTGCTTCTGAAAGCAACGAAGAACGTAGAGATCTTCGTTCTCGCTACCAGTCCGTGAAGAACTTTATTCACGGTAACTTATTTATGTTTACCTCTCTCTCTTCGTATTCGCCGCATACTCCATGTTTGGTTTAGGATTTCACACCGTTCCTTGGGCCCCAAGTCTCGAACGCACAATTTAATTTCCAATTCCCTGTGATTCTTTTGGCCGACTTGCCGTTGCTATTTTTTTAAGTTATCGCAATGGCCAGGCTTGATTGAGTGATTTACTAAACCTACTTTAAAAATCCAGATTCCGCGTGTTTGTTGACTCCTGTTTCTCGGCACCAACTACTGAATAGCAGCCTGCTATTTTGCAGATGAAAGGGAAGACATAACAAGCCCTAACACTGATAAGTTTGATTTGATCTTTGGAGATGTGGAGAGCTTACATCAACGAGGTATAAAATTTTCCTTTATTTGGATATCGACCGCATTTCATGATGTTGGATGACAGTCCTAGTTGTTTTGGATATTTTCAAAATAACAGAATCAAATGACTTTGTGATAACAAATAAACATTCGATGACCTTTGAGTCCATATGAAATTGTTTCCTTTGTTGGTGTCAAATGCCGGTGTATATGGTTGCTGCCTATTTTGTTTCATGATGCAAGCTATATGAGATTTTATTTTTTGTTCTTTTGCCTGTTCTCCCTGCTTTCAGTTAGAAAACCCAGAGAACAAGTGGCTGATGCAAAAGCACTTCTGGACATCACCGAGTGCTTGGTATCGTCTGTGAAAGCTCACGTCAATGATGGATTAACTCCTTCAGACTTTGTCTTGCATATCCTGAACGAATTTGGAGAACGATGTGAATCAAATGCTAGCGCTCAGGACTGCAGGAACTCAATACGATGGAGGGATCTTGGAGTTGCTGTATCAGGTGTTTTCAAAGGAGTTACTGGGTGCAGCACCATGTAATGTTAATACATTAAGGGTTCTCTGTCCTGTTATTTGTTGTCATATTGTTACGTTCCTTTATATATTCATTTCGATTTTTTCTTCTTCAGGATTGGCCCCATGGATACTGAAATAAATCAGAGAAAGACAGTTAATCGAAGAAAGCGAATGAGATCAACTCAAATTGCTCGGCCAGAAGAGGTAAAACATATAGTCTGCAGTTTTTGCCAGACAGAAATTGGCTGGAAGAGATTTAGATTTTTGTTAGACCTTTCTTTCATGTACAGATTGTTGTCTTTAGTTCCAGTGCTGTAATCTTCCTACTAATCTTCTGCCCGTTTATAACCCATTTTATTATAGTTGGAACATAATAAAGGTGTGGTGCATCGTGTCCGAAGTTACTATGGAAATAAATCATTCAAGAATTTTAACACGTACATGCATCTCGCTTTCTTTACAGTCTTTACTTTTTAGGATACAAAACTAGTCATCCTTATGTTATCGGTTCTTAATTATCTCAGTTTCCCGATGTAACTGTACTTTTTTGCAGCTTGATGGTTGTTCAACGGAAAGGATAGTTGATACGGATGAAAACATGTCAACCATGTTTAATATCTTGAGGGAAAACAGAGTTGTCAAACTTGAAAATTTGGTATTGAATAGGAACTCTTTTGCCCAGACAGTGGAGAATTTATTTGCTCTTTCGTTTTTAGTCAAAGATGGAAGGGCCGAGATAAAAATGAATGAGAATGGATGGCAACTAGTTTGTAAGTAACTTCAAAAATTCTTACAGTACTATTCTCACTCGCTGCCGTCTACCTATTTGTCTCTTAAATGATATTATCTATAACTTTTCTTCATGCACCTGCTTTATGCCAGCACCAAGAAACGCTCCTGCTGCAACAGAAGTTCTTTCCGGGGAAGTTGCTCACAGCCACTTCGTCTTCCGATTTGACTTTAAAGATTGGAAGGTATTCTGAAGCAGCTGTATGTAAATAATTTCACTGCTTTTCTTTTGTGTTTAATTAGAGGTATTTTTAATTTTGCCAGCTGTTTAGGGGTATTAAATTTGCTGCTTTATTTTCTTTCATTGACTATTAAAAGGACTGTTGAATATGGAGAATGAAATAGAAGGAAAAATTGAACTTACAATTTATACATGTTCTTTGGTTTCTGCATATAAAATGGTTAATAATAGTGAAGGACTGATACTGCTAAGTGACGTCTTTTTACTACCAAACACCTCCTAATTGTGGGATCATTGTATATTGGCCTTAGCAATCATGTGGCTCTGCTTACAGCAAATGATTTGCTAGGCAGGCAGAAGAAAATGACAGAGCAGGAATATCTGGCTCATCCTAGAAGCTCGAGTTTTTCTACATGCATTACATGTTTCGCACTAGAATATAAATGATCATATGGGTTTCTAAGTTGTCACGAAGCCATCATGTTGCTAGCTGTACTTCTGAGTTTCGTTTTCAGTATGTATCTTTCTTCATCGTAATATAATTATATGTGATCTTCCTAACGGAAGCCATCTGTGCAAAGAAGGACACAATTTAATTCCTGTTAATGTACATTTTATCTTATCATAAGTTTTTGCCGAACGAATTTATATGAACCTCCAAATTCTTTCTTGCTTAATGTCTTCTTTAATGTCTTGTGTGAAATTCCCAGCTGATGACCCGCACTGTTGGGATTGGTGAGGAGATGATGCCGCACAGGAAGACAACCATCATCTGATTCGACGGCGGCAGCAGCTCTGGATGTTATTATTAACAGATGGCCAAGTGTTGCTTGACTCGCCAGTTTGACTTTTAGCAAATTGGCAATGGAAAACTGATAATGGAGGCCAAGGCATCGGTGATGCTGGTGAACGTGTGCTGTCCACAGATTTTTACATCTTGGTTTCTATTTTGTTTTAGTTTTGCACTGTCCTCACTAATAGCCACCCTTTGTTGGGAATGCATTATGTATATCCGCACCATTCACCATCATGTACGTGTGTTAGAAGTTATAAATATGGTCCAGTAGTTCGATATAGTTGGCCGAAAAATAAAGGTAGCTCAATATAAAGCCTTCTCTTCAACAAGTTCTTTTGTTGCTTAGCGCGCCCGTGATTTGGTAGCACCACATGGCCAAAGTAAGGTTTAATTTTATCCTTTAATTTTAAAAAGTATATATTTAGTTTTTTTAATTATGAAATTGTTAAAAAAATGGTGACATTAAGACCTTAAATGTTGATAAAACATTTTTAAATGCTAACAACTTAACATATTAAATTTAATCATCGAAACAACTATAAATGTTACAAAAAATCATAATTTAGTCTAACAATTTTAGAATTAAATGATCAAATGTATACTTTTTAAAGTTAAGGAACCTAATTAAAACTTTATATAAAGTTAAATGACCAAATACATACTTTATTGTTAAGTTACTTTTTAATATTCTCTATTGTATTTTCAATATAAAATTTATTTAATTAATTTAATTTGATTAAAAAAATCATATAAATTAATTATAATAGAATGATCTACCTAAAATATCTATATATAATATTAAATTTTATATTAATTTATAAAGTTTAGTAAATTAGTTTAGAAAACAATAATGAGCATTAAAAAATATGGTGAATTGATGTTTTATATTTAATATCAAATATAATCTATTAACTAACTTTTGAGTATATATTTTGACACATGCGTGCCCATAATACAAATGCAGGAAATGCACTCGTTCTTTTTATTATTTTATTATTGTTTTCAAAGTCTTAAAATTTATGCTATCAATGGCTGATTGTTTATTACTAAATATTGACACTTGTCATTACTATGAATTAGTTATATTCAATAATAATGTTTTTAAATAGTATTATTCTTTTTTACACGATCATGCATCTTGCTCTTTAAAAGCTCAAACATCTCCCTGATTAGTGTTGGAACGGTCCTGTGCAATGCCCTGGATTTCGTTCCCAGCTGCGCAAATTTTTAGTTGCCACAAAAAAGCTTCCACCATCTTTAATCCTTAATATAAAAACTAGATAACTAATTTGAGTAAATTAAAAAAAACTAGTTAAATTGATTATTTGTAATAGATATGTGTTGTTTTTCCTAAAATATCTTTACTAATCAAGTGTATTAACTAGAATTATTATTATTACAATGATTATCTTGAGAAAAAATAGATAAATATGAGAGATACAATGAATTGAGGTCTTATATTTAGGATGAAAATAAAAATTAAATGAGTTTTTATATTAAGAATCAAAAGTAATATATGAACAGTAATCTTAAATTTTGATATTTTTTATTATAAATTAGGCTTATAATTTTTTGGGAAGAGGGACGGTATAATAATCCTAATCCACAATAGGATACAAATGGAAGAGGGACGGTAAAATAATCCTAACCTCACACACTTCCCTTGGCCGTGAAATTAGTGTTTTTCTTTTGTAGGGCTAGATTTGCACACACGTCAGCAAAAGTTAACGGCTCCATCACAGAGTCCGTGAGTCGCGAGTCGTGACGTCGAAGCAACCTTAATGGCTGTTAATAAAATGAAAAAAAAAGGGAAAAAAAAAAGGCTCGCCCTCCCTAGTCCCTCCTCACTTGAAGTCGGTGCGGTGGCAAACCCCTGTAATTCCCAACAGTGGAGTAAAAACTGAAAACCCTAATGTCAATTATTTATTGGGTCACTAAAATAGTAAATAAATAAATAATAGGCCGATTTTATTATTAATAATATCCTCTCCGACGAGCCCTGCCCTTCCTTTCGAAGCCCCCACATCCCAGAGCAGCTCAGCGCCCTGCTCTTTCGAAACCCTCTTCTAGGGCTAGGGTTTCCCAGCTTATCCCTCTCTGCTACTGCTATCCTCTTGATCTTTCTGTATTCCAGCGATATTTTCATCTGCTGTCTGTGTGCTTGTCGGTTGAGGTTATTTTTATTCGGATCTTGATCCATTGCTTTCTTAAAATGGATATTCGTAAGAGGGGGAGGCCGGAGGCTGGCATCAACGTTAACGGTGGCCTCAAGAAGACCAAGCAAGGTTTGCTTTTCTTAGTTTCCATCCTTTTCTGCTCACATATTTAACATGTTCCAGAGTTATTCTAGCTCCGTCTCGCGTATTTGGATTTTCATATTTTAGAAGCATCTTTATTTCTGCTTTATTGTTTAGTGGCTTTTCTTTGGTGATTATTTGCCCTATCCGAGCTGGATTTTTTTAGTACCCTTCCCCTGTTGGTAAGCTGCATCTGAAATTATTCTTCAGCTACCCTTTGATTCTCGCGTAAATTAAAAATCTTTGGACTTTAAAATTAGAGTCTCGTCCGTCCAAGCTTATTTGGAAATTAAATCCTTGCTGAAAATTTGCAAAGAATGTATTATTTTCAGTCTTATTCCTGAATTTTTTTTTCCCCAAGTCCACTTTTTCATTCGTAATATTCCCTGCTAGGTTTACCCTTGCATTGGTAATGTTTTCCACTTGCGCAAGCATACCTGTAGTTGTAAGTAAAGTTGTTTTGAATTGGTCCATCAACTAATGGGAAGACCGTCTGTGTTCAGGATAGGAAAGAAACCAATTTTTATTGGAAGATTTACTGCCTTTCACTTTTGTGATAGCCACAATTTGCAATATCCGTGATTGCTAAAAACACTGCCTTCATTTGTCAGCTAAAATGAAAATGATTAACTTTAAACATGTTCTCCTTTCATGATGACTCAAAAAGGGCAAGAGTCCATTTCTAGTCTCTAAAGCTCAACTGAAGTTTTAATTTAGTCTGATAACTTTATTCTGGTTCAATGTCACCTTCAAAGTTAAATTATGCTTCGACTTCACGCACATACATATCGGATAAGTTGACGAGTGCAAGTTGTGCCAGCTTATATCCAACTGACAGTTTTCTATTCATCTCAATACAATCCCTGAATCGGTGTACTTTAGGGCTAAACAACCTCTCCCACTCTGGTACTCAATCCTTAATAGGTTAAACCAACTAAATGAATAGCCAAAGATGTTGCTGATGCTTCAAGACAACAATTAAATTTACCTACAAGATCCGAGTGATGTCCAATTTAGCGCTGCAGTCATTCCACATCTACCATCAATGCTCGAGATTGCTTCAATTTGTCGGTGTTTGACTCAACTATTAGTAGACAGCACGAGATAGCTCCCATAATGCTTATATACCATAACCCTTTTGCTTGGATATAAGACGTCTAGTGTTTCCTTCTTGATTTTATACCATATTCTTCATAATCCAGGTTAGATCTGAGTTTCTTTTGCAGCGATGTGGAACACCACCTTAATGCCAGACTGAGTACATAAGGTCAAGCTGTAACAAGTTGTCCTGCAGCATTTGGGTTTAGGGATTGGAGAAATTGCTTAAACTCTAAAATGCAATGTTGGGAGTTTTTATTTGGAGAAAGGAAAAAAAAAATGATGAGTTGGAGCATTCTGTACTAGTCTGCATCTGCGTTCAACTTGATATGTTGATGTTCATGAGCCGTATCAGATACTTCCGTTAGGGAAACTATTGGGCCAGGGAAAAATATCACATTGAACCAAAATAAATTTGTTGAACTAATTCAAAACTTGTGTGAAGCTTTAGGGACCTAAGATGGACTTTTGCCTACCTGAAAATAACATATCATTTGAAGCGTTAACAATTTTCATATAAAATGTTCTAAGTCAATAAGCAAGAGAATATTAACTGAGAAAAAGTAATTAATGTTTTGCAACAGAATTGGAGTCCTTATCAACTGGTGTAGGAAGCAAATCGAAGCCTTGTACCAAGTTTTTCAGGTTCTAATCTATTCTTATCTAAATAAATATTTGAAGTGTACAGTTTTATTTTTTTCCCAAAAGAATGTTATAAGTTAATTTAATAATTAAATGTGCAACTGTTATAAAACTCTGCAAATTAACCTGATTATTGGAGGTTTTTATACAGGTACATACTGTTGTCTGCTCTAATCAAGTCATAACAGAATATTGTTTTTTATGGAGTACGGAAAAGATAATATACACCTATGTTGGACAGTTGGTGTTGAGCGCTCACCTCTATGTGAATATAAATTGATAATTGCCCTCTTCATGTTTGCCTTACAGCTTTATAGTATTAATGTGTCCCACGCAATTAAGCACTATTTAATGCTAATACTCAGCTCTTAGTGGATTCTACGGCTTATGAACCACATTTAACTTGGTGAGCCAGTAATAAGTTAATACAATGAACTTTGATCAGTTGGAACAGGTATGATATCAACATGAAATACATCTGGATTTTTGTATTGTGGTGCTCCGCACGATCTCTTTAGAATTGAAGAGACATACGCCCTTTCTCATATTCAACCTTAACTAGATGTATTGTATCCTAATCTTCTTTCTGATTGCATCAGACTTTTATCTAGGAATTAGGTGTGTATTGAAACGCAATGCTCTTTGTTATTTTTTGCCATCGTTGTATCTATGAAATCGTTGCACTTATTGTGACAGTCGTGATTATTTTCTCCTGCTATGGCAACAACTTTATAGCATTATCAGTTTAATTGCACATTCAGTTCTAGCATTGTTTTAATCTTCACTGTAGGTGATATAGTTAGGTGTATATATTGATTGAAAATGTTAACCTATGTAGGAAGTTGTGATTTTGTGCTTGCATGCACTCTGTTGCATAATTGTGAGCTACTTAAGCTGCCTGCATTCTATTTTATAGTTTTGCCGGCCGATTCTTAGTTGTTAATAAATTTTAGCCTCTTGAATCACAATATGATACTTGAGGTCCGTGATGTCTTTCTGGGTTTTACAATGATGTTGGAATTTCTTCCCCTGGATTTCAGTTGAGAGTGTCGGATCCTTTGCTGCTGATGAATGTGACTGTTTTCCTGAGTATTTGTTCAGCATTTGCTGCTACAATTGTAGCATTATAGTTTAGAGAAAATTTCTAACTGCACCCTTGAACTCGTCTCTTTGAGAAGCTAAGCTGGACAAATGTACTCATCATATATACCTTTGCATGCAAGGCTAATGGAATTAGATAACTTTTGAATGGGCTGTATAAGTAGAATCTTTTGATTGTTGCCCGTTAAAGTTTGGGTTTGGATTAATTAGGTGGTTTAGAGGGAAGAGTGCACTATCTAAGTGATGGTAAAAGTGGTATCATTGTCCAAACAATGTAGCCTTAGTTGAATATTTAGTCTAATCGTTACTTCTGAGTTTCCTTTTGGAGTGAAAGGCAATGGTGGTTTGGTTTCATCAGAACCAGGTCTGTGGTATCTAGAGCAAAGCCTAAGTATTTGAACTTTTTATTGGTTTTATGGTAATTATGAAGCACAATTTGTTGAAAATTTTGGTCTTGCACAGTATAGTGCTGAAACCGGCAGTTGATTAATGCTTGAGATCAAGAAAAGAGAAATAAGCCTTTTCATGTTGATTTAAAAAAAAAAGAAAAAAGATTTGGCTGTATCAAATCTTTGCTTCTGGCCTCTTAAGTGTAGATAAACATGTCCTCTATGACCTATAACTATCTCCCTTTCGTGTGCTTGGTGAATTGTTTCCGTTTATGTGTCCTTATTTTGGAGTTTGATTTTACTGTTTATCTGTGTCACCCATGTATGGAGTCACAGGCCCTGGATTGGAACTTGGTGCGAGCGTATTGTATGCTTATGGTGTATCTATTTGACTATATAGCAGAACACCTATTATTTGTATCTCTGAAGTTTTATTCCGTTCCTTTAGGATTTGCCAGATGGTTTATATTTTTTTCAAACTTGATTCTTATACGATGACTTGAGGAATTTGAAAATGAGTTAACACCTTTACCTCACTCTGCAGGGAAGGGGTTAGACTAAGATTTATATGCTGTAATTATTGCCATGATCTGATTGTTTAATTCTCTCTTCGTTGCAGCACTGCTGGCTGCCCTTTTGGGGAGGGTTGCCACTTCTTGCACTATGTTCCTGGTGGCTATAACGCTGTTGCTCAGATGATGAATTTAGCCCCTGTTACTCCTGCTGCTTCTAGAAATGTTGCAGCCCCACCGCTGGTACATAATGGCTCCAATCCTGCTGTCAAAACTCGCATATGCAATAAATACAATTCTGCAGAAGGCTGCAAATTTGGTGATAAGTGTCATTTTGCACATGGTGAATGGGAACTTGGCAAGCCTATCGCTTCAGTAGAAGATCATCGTGCTGTGGGACCCATTGCAGGCCGTATTGCTCCCAGTCGAATGGAGCCTCCACCTGGTCCTGTGGCTAGTTTTGGTGCCAATGCCACTGCCAAGATCAGTGTAGAAGCATCCTTAGCTGGAGCAATCATTGGGAAGGGTGGTGTAAACTCCAAGCAGATCTGTCGGCAAACAGGAGCAAAACTATCAATTCGGGATCATGAGTCAGATCCGAATCTTAGAAACATTGAACTTGAGGGAACGTTTGAACAAATTAAGGAAGCTAGTAACATGGTGAAAGAGTTGCTTGCAACCATCTCAATGTCTGCGCCGCCTAAAATCCCTGGTGTTCCTGGTGCGCCAGCCCCCCTGGAAGCAATTATAAGACCAAGTTGTGTGAGAACTTCGCCAAAGGATCTTGTACTTTCGGAGAAAGATGTCACTTTGCACATGGGGCTACTGAACTGCGTAAAACAGTAGTATGAACTGGGTAGGTGCATTTGTCTTGCCCTTTCGTAGCCAGGGTTGTATTTTTGTTGTGCGCTGCAACTGTTACTGACAAATTCTATTGTCGGAGTTTCGTTCTTGTTTTCTTTTCAAGGCTGGCATGGCTTTCTCAATCTTAGATTTCGATTGAATATGTAGATGTTCTCCTTAGGTTTGCTGAATTGGCTAGAGGTTGTTGTCCCGAGATTTCTAATGACTGGTACTGTTTCCTGTACGGAGCTCCCTTTTTTCTTTTTGGGTGACGTGTTTTTCGATTCTAATCTGTTAGATCGTTGGCTTCATATTAGAATTATTAGTAGTCAAAATAATATCTCCATATCATTTTGGCCATATCAGTCATACATCGGCATTGGTCTCACTTGGTGTGATTGATGTGAACGGAGAGGGAAAAGAAAGAATACACTTGGACAGGGTGTGAATGGTTACAAGACGACAAGAATCATGGTTCATTTTATTGATTTAGGAGGTCGCCGCGGTATTTTGGTGGGCTTTGTAGCTTGGTCGTCTTTTTGGTAACGTTGATAATTAGATGGCCAACGAACATCTTGTATCATCAACTTGAAAAAATAAAATGTCTATCATCTGCATCCGTGGCTTGAAAAAATAAAAAATAAGCTTGGCATGCATCAGGCGAGATCGCCGACGGCTACACAGGTTAAAAAGCATTTATTTTCTGTGCAAGGTCTGATAAGAAAGAACAGAATCCATAAATTTGTTTTGATATTTCAAATCCTCCAATATCTTGAGGGAGGTAGCATCATTTATGATCGGGGGATGACGAGCAAGTGGTTGGCCCCAGCGGATTGATCGAATTTGCATTTAGAGCCGGCCACAGTGGGTATGGTGTGGGCCTATCAAATGGCTTTTCACTCTCTTCCAAGGGCAAACACACAAGCATGAAAGCATGTTCATATAAGGGTGTGTTTGGATAAAACCAAACTATGATTTGGAGAATAGCTTCTGAAAAATAGATTCTAGAGAAAGATTTTATGAAAAAGTGATTCTGAGAAGTGAAAGTGTTGGATAGTTGTTACCAGAACACTTTTTATATGTGCAAATTACTAAAAAGGAGCATAAATTAATATTATAATTATATAAGGGATGGATTTTATAATATATTTTGATTTGAAGAAATAAAATTGTTAATAAAAAATTTTACTAACATAATTAATAATATATAAGATAATATAACTAATAAATATTAATGTGTGTATATATTTATAATTGTAAGATTAAATAGTGAAGAACCGAGTGTGGAATGAAGAGTGAGGCATCAATTATGGGGGTTGCTTTGTCATATGCTGTTGGGTCCACACCAATGTCTAGAAAATTTGAGCCAGAAGCAACTTCAAACCACTTCTGCCGAAACCATGGTTTTGGGGTTTAAAACCATGGTTTGACCCCAAACCATGGTTTCACATTTTCTGCCCCTGTTTGGCTGGTTTCTTTCCCAAACCATGGTTTGGAGGGACATCCAAACAGGGCCTAAGTCATGGATTCGTACGTCATGCAGAGAGTGGTCAATCATTTGCGAATACTTATAAAAAATCGCTGATATCATATTTAATAGCATGTTTTTTTGGTCCTAAGCATCCATATCCTCGTATTAGAAATAATTCTTTTCGAAATACTGTCAGACACTAAGATCCCGTTTGGTACAAAACATTAAAAATGAGGGTAGAGATTAATACTGAGATTAAGAAAACCTATTAAAAAAGTGGATTGGACAAATCTATATATATGAGATTGAAGAATACCACCATAGGATGAGGTGGTATTTTCCAATCTTACCTCCGTGGGTTTGCCTAATCCTATATAACAAATAATTACTCATGCTAAATATTTGTTTAATAATTTTTCTCAATTGCAATCCTAGTTTATGTCTGTCATTTTTAATGTTTCGTACTAAATATGACTTAAGTGTGCACACTTATACTGGTGAATATTTACTATTGTGGTTTTTGGTTGAGTGTAGTGAAGAGTGCAAATGACGAATATGTGACTCGGTTGAGCCGCAACAAGATCTGGCTGCAATTCGGAAGAGTTTTCCATCTATATAAGTGCATTAGGCTCAGTTCACAGTAATTTAGAAAAGAATGGTATATAAAGAATTGAGAAGCAAGATAAGTTATAAGGTAAGGTCATGGTTGTGTGGTCTTCTTGTTATTGTGATATCTGGCGTTTTGTGCTGCACTCTCTCTCTTTTCCCCCTTTGTAGAATTTTTTACAGAAGTCAATCGTTTTTTATCTTTGGAATGCCACTCTTTGTTTTGCCCCTAACCTCACCGTCCACGTATGACATAGTACCCCTTCGTATTTGGATAACTAATTAATAAATATTAAAATAAATTAGTTCAGTTGATTATTTATAGTAGATATAAACGTATCTTTGTTTTCTTAAAATACTCTCTTTGATCATTTGTATTTAAACTACTTTTTAATTGGGAGCTCTTTTAACGTGTATAATTAATGGAGATCTTCTGAAAAGATCTAATAGATTAAAATGAACTCCTCACCTAATTTCTATACTTAGGATTAGAGATAGTATTACAATTAAGTTAGAACACAATAAAACAATTCCAAGTTGGCCTAAATAAATAAATAAATTCTGAGTTGGCCGGGGTAGGCTGACGATGATACTGAGCATATGCTCTGAGTTTAAGGGAATAAGCCAATGAGATCCAGATGGAATCACTTTCCTGTCTTTTTCACTTCCGTCTTAAATTAAAAAAGTGTTTGGCAAACTATAAATTACTTTTAAAAAGTATTTTTTAACAAATCAAAATAAAATCATTCATATATTTATTTTATACACCGTAAATTTCTTTTACAATTATGATTTGGTTTCTATTTAAATACTTTATAAACCAACTAAATTTCACAATTAAGATGATCATTCCTCGCACCCCAGCCCACAGTATTTTAGGCAGAAGTCATTATCCAAATTACTTAAAAATAAAACCATCATGTGCTCTCTCACAAAGATGAAGTCGCGCGTATTGACATAAATTTAAAACGAGAAAAAAAAAATCAGAATGAATGGACATAACTTAGTGAGTGGAATGAGATCTTTTTTTTTTTTTTTTTAACTCTTTTTGTGGCTGCTATGCGATTCCCCGTGATGCCCAAGGGCCACAGTCTTGTACTATTGTCCCCAAGCAGGCTCTACTTTCTTCCCTCCCTTTTATTTTTGTCTGCATTAATAAAATATATGAATAAATTAAACACGTCTTTTCCCTTCTTGTGAGATGCTTGGAGTTTGACGGTTAAAAAAAAAAAAAAAGAATATCCCAGGATCACCATCCGTTCTGGGGATTAATCTGCCTAAGATGCGAGGGGGTAAAAAGTAATTTTATTTCATCCACTCCTGGTTTAGATGGAATAAAAGAAAATTAAGGGGAAAAAACTTTTTTATTTACTTTAATAAGGATAGAAGACAACAATCGAGAGGAGAGGAAAAAGAAAAGAGGGAAAGTGATTGGGGGAGGCCACCCGTCACCTTCTTTATTTTCCAAACTCTAACCATCCGTCCACACACACAGATTTTGGGGATGACTGTTTATCTCCAACATGCCCTTACCGATGATTCCAGATAATATATTTTTTTTTTTCTTTTTTAAAATTATTATTTAGATTTTTTAATAGAAAATTTGAAAAATATGCTTTTTGCCAAATTATTTGATTTCAATATATTTTTATTGGTGTGAACCTTGATGAGTCTTTTGCCTCCAATCATAACGAAAGGGTACTGTCATTATGATACTTTGTCTTTTTTTTTCCGG
>NW_021633887.1:0-74783 GCF_004799145.2 Neltuma alba
AAAGAGCAAACTTTTTTTATTCGTGGTTAAGAAAAGATCTGGGGAATTAAAGTGGCAATACGAATACGATGAATGGGATGGAAGTTTCGAGGATGGGGTTTGGTTCGTCGTTCGCAAAACATGAACATGTAAGAGGAGGACATGTATAATTAGGTGGCTGGTTTTCTTTTTATGGTGGGTGGTGGGTGAATCTGAAAACACAGTCCGGTCTCTATAGCACTGTGGCCATAAACGGGTTTGACTTTACTTTTCTGTTTGTGAAATTCATTTCATTTTTGTTTTTCTGAAATCCAATCTCGGTTTTTTGGTGTTGCTTTTCTATTCCATGCGCTGTGTGATGATTTTCAGTCTCAGTCCAGAATCTCTCTCACAGACAGACATCATAGGACAACGAGAAAGCTCTAAAATTAAGAAAAACTGATTTGTCTTATATTGGATTGGATGAGTGACGAATACAAATCCACGTTTTGAAGCTCGTGACTTGATGGGTGTTATGTTATCACTTCTCACGTTATCGTCCAAAGGGAACGTGAAGAAGAGTATATCGCTTCCGAAACGTGCAATATGAAGAGATTCTCCAACGGGATTGAGCTGTTAGATCTACTCTGAACAAAGAATATTATGTGTGTCTAGACACACACACCCACATATCATTATCTTTTTTCCGCAGAGAGGGCAGAAAGATGACCGGAAGACGATGACGACTACTTAGAGATCATATCAGAAATTTAATTTCGAAATTTCAAAATGTAACGCCGGCCACCGGTAGAGCTGTGCCGGCAGAATTATATTTTGTTTTTATTTTTTAAACAAAACAATAAATCGTTGTCCCTGTTTGAAATTTCCCCGGGCGATAAAGTTCAGGTTGCCCCGTTACTTTATGCATAATTATATATGCGGCAAAGCTAAATTTGGATGACATAAGAAGACGCTAGCGAGGCACTGAGTGACGTCTGGATTAGAGTAGATACCATTTTTTGATTCGAAGCCAGAGACAAAGGGAACTGAAAAATGGCAGGATAGGATTTTAGTTATCTGCGTAACGAAGGTCAACGATTGGATTTTCCCTGAGGGCTACGAAATTGCGTTGCGACGGCCGATGAGGTCTTTTTTCGACGTCCATGAAATGGGAGCGTCTGATGGAGGCCCCTGTGTTTGGGTGGACTAGACGTAGATAGTATCTGATTTGGATCTTTTTCAGATGACTCAAGAGGAACATGATAACAAGTGGGATTTCCTTATATTTACGTTTTATATCTCTAATCATGCCGCAGAATCTTAACAATGATTATAAATTATATAAATTCGAATTTAGGCAATAAATTTTTTGCTGAATTGTTGAAGAACGAAGATATTAACACTAATTCCCCTGTTTTCCGAACTTTGCTCCTCCCGCCCCTCTTCTTCTTCCTGGATTCCAAATATTATGTGTTCGGACATTAGCGACAGCGAAGTTACGATTAGAGGATCTTTTATCTGCCAACAAACATTGATTTAGTTGATAAATATTTGATTTATAACCATAAAATCATAGCTTCAAAGTTGACAATCAAAGTAAATAAATATTTCTGCAGACACTTTATAAACCCAGACTGATTCTGATCAGCATGAGTCTTTGAAACAGTTCGCCTAATTTTTTATAATGACAATAAAAATAAAGAGAATCTTTTACCTGTTCCGAAACTTCATTTCGATAGTACAGTATCTTTACTTACCGTTCGCTGTCACATTTTTATTTCACCAGAGAAACATAAAGATCCTGTCTTTTTTCTTTGACCGAGTAGATTTTCCCCCTCGTGACAAAATCTGTTATTTTCGAGTCAAGCCTGTTCATAGATCACTAGATACGAAGGTGCCGTCAAGCCCGTTCATATAAATTAATTAACAGCGATTAGTTTGTTTCATATATATGAACTTATGAAACAGGCAAGCTTTCAGGATATCAAACCCAGAAACGCAACTGGATATAAATAATTATTATCTGTTTTGTTTGATTTTGATGATATAGTGATTGATAGATTATTGATTCTTGAATCGTGACGTTCTGATTAGAAAGCAAGAGCGAGACTAACGTGATGAACTCTGATCCGTAGATAAAGTTGGATGCAACACTGCAAGTTGCGCTGAATGATTTCCTTCCAAAACAGGGTGGAAAAGTTGAGTTGGAATAACAGGATTTTATACAAAATAATTATGTAATGGATTTTGACATTATTATAGCCCATACGTACATAAATATGCGTAGATATAAAACAAGAATCGAATAATAAGTGATAATTAGGGAACAACGCAAACGCAGAATCACACTTGTCCCAAAATCAAATGAAGATATTCTTTGGGACCTGAATTAATTTTTCTCAAATGAAATTTTACTATTCTGTATTTAATGTAACGACAGGAGCTTGTGGTGTGATTAGGCTCTTATAAATACGGGATAGTGACAGGGTTCGACTCAAATAAATATAGTTTGAATGACGCTCCAACATCCATTTCTGAAGAATACTTAGAAATAGCATTTCACTTCAAAACATTATATATATATATATATATGAACATGAGCCAACCTCTTTTTCCTTCTTTTTATTTAACAAACCTATTTACAAATTTAGAAGGTCATTTCTGACTACAAAAAAGATGATTTTGCAGCACATAAGAGATGAACTAGTGCGGAGTACATTCCATTTCCTTGGTCTTCTACTCTGAAGTAGCTTTAGGCTTAGGATCTTGTTTATTTAGCAATACCTGCTCCAGTTTTGAGACTCCGCCACCATCTCCATGCACATATCACTGTTGAGCACACATCTAGTTTCAGCTTGATGAGATATAACTACATCATTCCTACTGGGATATTTTACTAGAACAGTTGAAAGTTATTGCCTCTTGACCTCAGGTTCCTCAGTTTTTGCAAATCTTCCTCGGATTCTGGGCTGACTATCAGCCAAAGCCTTCCGGCAAGCATACTGAGAGGGGGGGGGGCAAAAAAAAGTTACTTTAGTTAGCAGATTTCAGAGTCTATTTACATTGGCTGAAATTAGCGTAAATGAAGCTAGTGCAACCATAGCGAGGGATTAGCCATGATTACTGAAGCTGGTTCTGACTTCATTCATCATAAAACTACAGCATCGAAGAGTAGAACTCTCAGAAGCTTCAATAGCTAAAGTGATGATTATGCTCATAAAACAAAATCCTTATCCATACTTCAAAACGACATGATCAAGAAGTCCAAGAAACTAATGGAAGAGGAGAGCTAAGATGATACATCATATGGTAGTTCTCCACCAGCACAGGCTGCACAACAATGGAATGTCTTTTTCAAAAATAGGAGAACATTTTGACTGCCAAGTTAGCAAATAGCAAGGTGGATTTCCTCAGATGAGGATCGTAAATAGAATGTGTAACATCATATGAAGAAACAGACAGTGATAAGGCAGTCAATGCAATCTCCAGATTATCTACAGTGCTCCTGTTCTTAAGAAATACTCACTTAGTTCGAAAGACGGAATTATTCCCTTACCTTGATTTTCCTGCCAAAATTTCTCTTTGTCCTCTTGTTCCTGTATCTGGAGAGCTTTTCCCTGCGTTCCTCACTCGTGCAGTTGCTCATAACAAGGGGCCTCTCAAGAGGAGATTGGATGAGGTTCACATTACCATTGCCATTACCCAGAGCCTGACACCAAAAAAGAAAAGGGTATCAATCATCTAGCCCTATCCTGGAAAAATGGCCACAAGTCTGTAGATCTCACAAAGCGAATTGGCATGTTGTATTTTGCTTTAAGTGAATCAATAGATGTCAATTATCCATCCAAAGGAGGGACAAACTCTGGGAATAACTTAGAGTCGAAAGGAATCCATCCAAAGGAGGGACAAACTCTGGGAATAACTTAGAGTCGAAAGGAATGTTGTTTCACAAAAAGAAGTATGATTGCCCCGAGTCTCCTGTTTCTGAATGGAGAGAGGATCCTCATAATGATTGTACTCGTTAGATTTGAGCTATATTCAAAAGCATGAATTGCTGAACTAATTGTTTTGAACTATGGATTTTTTTTTCAAGTCATGTATTAGATATACTGTGAATAGTTGTGTAACAGAGATGCCTAATCAGAAAATTGAAAGCATGCATGCTGTCTACAAATTATTAATGAGAATTGAAAACTGAATTGAATTTAGAAATATCAGATCTTTACTTAAACCGCTAGTTCTGCTACTCTAAAATATTTGGGAAAGAAGCAAAATTCAGATAACATCCAGGATCAAGATCTAGCTTTCAGACGGTTGCTGCCACATCTGTAGCGTTTTCAGATCTCTTTCATACGTCTTTGCCAAAACCCCCCCCCCCCGACTCTCTCCCCTGAAATTCATGGACCACTTCTAACCTCATATAAGATATTCCCTTTGCAACTTGATGCTGCTAAATTTTTTGAGAATTTAAATCCACTGGAAAAAAAAAATGCTTAACTTGGAATAGAGCAAATATAAGTGAGTTAGGTGATTGGTCTGACCTTAATATCCCCCTCGCTAAATGCCCTCCGCATTCCATAAACCTCACTGAAATCTATTCCTGGGAATTCAAGAAAAGCAGGCTTGATCATAGCTCCTTGCATCCAGTCCATTGAGCTCAAACATCCCAAACTGACACTTTTTGGTAATGGCACGTCATGAATTTGTCTGTTTACTTGAATTTTATTTTCATCTGTATTGAGAACAGGAAACTTGATATCCAGAATCTCACATAGTGATGACTCTATTGCAGTCTTCTCCAAAAGATCCTTTTTGCACTCATAGAATACCTCACTTAGAAGTTGCTCGCTTTGAAGAGCATCTATGTCGGTGGATTCTAATCCCTGTGAGGAAACAACATCTTCCCCGCAGGATATCATTGAGATGGCTGCTGCCACAGGATCCAGGTCCATGACTGGTTCTTCAATAATAGGTTCAGGAGCCTTGAACAGATCCCCCTCGGCTGCCCAGTCATACTCAGATATGGCAGAAGAGCTGACAATGTCACTCTGCAATAGACACAAGGAGAATGAAACACCAAAAGTAATTAACAAGTGGGAAGGTGTTAAAAGGGAATCGACTAAACCCCAACATGGTATAGTTAAGTGCAGAACAATGGAGAACAGTAGCTTAAACGAAAGAAATGAAGGAAAAGATGTTAAAAAGAAATCAGTTTAGCTAGTACAATATACAAGTATTGCAGCAATAACAAATTAGCAATAAAGAGACAATAATCATAATAACTACTAAACTACTGAAGCAGACGAGAAATATGCCTTGGAAAATTTTAGATGCAGTGTGACTGACTGTGATTTGCAATCGCTATGCTACCTGAAATAAACGTCAGTCTGAGTACATGAAAACCACTAGCACGTTTTACTTCTTGTATTTATCCAATTTTTTCAACTTTTAAGCTTGTGGCTGTTGATTGGCCTTACGATGCCAAAATATTTTGAGAGAAAACCTGCCTAATTCTTCAATTCAATGACTCCCCAAATTATGAACTCGTTTGAGCAGGAAGAAAGTTCAAATTGTATGTCATCATCGTCCTGCTTAAACAAGACCTGCAGACAGGATTTGGACCATATATACGCTATTCCTAAACTTTTTCAGCAAGAGACTTTAGCAAGGGCTTTAAGGAATTTGAAGTACAAACTCTGAACTGCCCAAAATTCTTTGAGCATGTAACAGGTTAAATAACAAAAAATTATTTAAAAAAATACAGAAATCTCTCTTGAATTTTGCTAAAATTACAGAGACCTTACCTAAAACGATAAGTCACTCTAACCTAGTTCAATTTTTTTTTTTTTTACTAAAATAACCTTTGTTGACCTAAATATCTAATTTTTCCGATTAGGAGAAAATAAATGGAGGATACCTTTGGTCAAAAGAAACTAAAATTGGATTAAAGTTTGTGGTAACTCCATGCTCAAGGGAAATTTCCGCATATGAAAATTGAGGGAGATTTGTGTAATTTATTCTAAAAATTTAAAGGCGAGAACTTTCTAAATGTCATCACAAATCAACCACTAAATAACTCCAAATTCATACTGTATATCAGAAGCCCGGAACGAAGGAAAGGTATACTCACACACACACAAACTGGATATACAGAGAAAAGTCCAGGGACATTCAACGATTCAAATTACAAAGACTCTATTCGTTGAATAAGGATCAAAGTTTTCTTCCCAGGGAATGCCCAAAAGAATTAAACTTGGTAACCCCATCAACAATTCAATGAAGGAAATCAGCGTACAAGTCAGGTTTTGATTAGTCTAATGCACCAACCCTAATTGCAAGAGTTCCTTACCTTAAAAAAGCACTTTGTTTTAATCATCAATACAGCAAGCCATAGCAAGAGTAGAAATAGATTCAATACAGCATGATTTTCTGCTTTGTCAAACTAAATTTAGTGCCCGACAAGACCATAAAGGAATGATTAAGTTGAGCATTGATCACCTCCTTTCCCCTAACTTCTTTTTACTGTAAAGAAATAAAGAATATAAAGAACTTTTGCTCTTTAATCTCCCTCAGTGCGACACAAAAAGACAAACCCCACTAAGAAGTCTCACCAGAATTTTTTTGAAAAAAAATGGGAGAAACATTATAGAACACGGAACTAACACAAGGGAAATATTTTCCACTAATACTATCTTCTTCCTTTTTTTATATCTCTTGTCCCATAGCTTTTACAGATCCAGTTTATAAAGCAAACTCCAGCTGGTTCCGTTTGTGTCATGAGAAAGCAGTCCAAAATGAAAGTTTGAGGGGAAAAAGGTATGAATTCCCGAGGAGAGTAAAAGCAAAAGCATCAAGGTAACATTTTGCTTCTCCTCTTTCATATCATCAATCGAGTGAGAAACTTTAACTTGCTAAATAACATATTTAACTAATTCTAGAAAACAGAGTGTTGCACTTTAGTTTTCCTCATTTGCTCCACAGAAGAGCAGAAAGCAGGGGAGGAAAAAAAACAGGCTTTAATGTTTTTCCAAAAATAACAAGCAAGAAGGCATGAACCAAATGCAGATCAACGAAGCACGGATGAAGGGAGAAGCTGGAGAAAACCGAGGAAGCAAGATAAGCTAAAGTTTGTAAGATATGACAGGGGAGAGTACCACAGAAGCATTGGACTTGTGGATTTTGCAGTACTCCTCAAGTTGTTGAAGTTCTTGGGAGAAATTCTGGAAATACGGGAACAGGAGGCCCGTCTCTGCATACATTTCTCCAATACAAACACACTTTAGAAAGCTAAACTCAGAGGTTCAACAAGAAACAGAGAAATAAGCTCCCCAGAAAACCCGAGTAAAAGCAGAGCAGCAACAATAACAAGCAGTGATAGGGAAAACAAACAGAGAGGGAGAGGACAGAGAGAGAAGGCAGGAGGAGGGTAGGGAAGGGGTAATGGTTGGCTAAAGAGAATGAAGATGATATTTAGGGAGAAGGAGGAAAGGCAAGAGATATAAATATACATCAACTAAAAAAATGGTAGGGAGGGAAATAGGGGGAGTAATTAGAGGACAGAATAGGACTTAAAGGAAAGATGATGTAAGAAAGTATATATATTAAATAAAAACAAAAAACAAAAATGAGAAAAGGACACCATCATTTTATAATGGCAGTGTCCCCATGTCCCCTGCTAATGCTCTTCCAAAAATGAGCTTGGCCCTCTTATTTTATTTCATAGTTCTGGAAGGACCAATAAAATAAAATTTGAAACTAGTAGCTAGTGGTAGTAATATTGCATTATTGTAATTGCAAATGGCAGCCGAGATGATGAATTGAATCAAGCGATGCAGTGGTGGGTTGGACTGTGACGGTCGTCAGTCACCCATTACTATGCGCAAACACTACAGTTAAAGTAGGCACCTATCCTCCGAAGCTCCGTCAGTTCTCCGTCACGCCCGCGCGCGTACGGCGCTTCACTTCCTTGCCCTTTTTGGCCTTCTCCTTTTACTGGTATTTTTTTTATTCTTGCAATCATTTTTTATCATTTATATTTAATTATTTATAATATAATACTCTTCCGGTCCTAATTATAAGACCCAATTGACTTATTTGAGAAGATTAAGAAAGTAAGTTAAGTTGGTTATTTATAATAAATAAGTGTTGTCATTCCTAAAATATCCTTGCTAATTAAGTATATTGACTAAAACTATCATTATTAGAAGGATTATCTTGGAAAAAAATGCATAAATATAAGAGACAAAATGGATTGGGGTCTTATAATTAGGACCAAATAAAAAGTCAAATGGGGTCTTATAATAAGGACCGGAAGAGTAATACACTAGCAGTATATAAATAGAAGTTTATGAAAAAAGGAAAAAGTGTTTTGGAAAAGTAAAAGAAAAACCTGACTTTCTCTCTTCTTGTTTTTTCCCCCCTTTTTCTGCTCTCTTCCTATTAGGTTGGATGGAGGAGAGAGTGACCCAAGCCCACTAAGTGAGAAATTGGGGGAGGAAAATGATGGAAAGTAAATTTATTTGGCAGGAAAAATCAAAGTTGGAACTTGGAATCTTGAAGCTACCTTGCAAAATTCTTAAAATATGCAAAGAAACTTTAAACAAGTTCTAACTTTTAAGAATTTACAAGTGACTTTTACGGCCCTTTTCAGAACTCCTACCCTTCTATCAACTAAGTTTGCCTTCTAATATTTTGCACCAATTTTCCTCCAAACAAGTTTTAATACTTCCTAGAATAGAAAAACTCAGAACTTTTATTTCATATATAAATTATTATACATATAAATTCAAAGGAATAACAGGATGATATAAATATACTCCTAATATATAAGTAAAGCAGCGGCCAAATACTTATGAATGTGAGGAAAAGATCCAACAGTGATAAATGCGTCGCAGTGCGAGTAGGTGTCATGCTAATAATTATTCAGTTTGAAAAAAAGGATTAAGTTAAAATATTTATTTTAGTTTTAAATATATAGCACCTCAATTTTTTAAAATTTTTCCCATTTAAATTTTTTTAAATTATACTTTTTAAAATTTCATAACTTTTCTCACCTTTTTTTTCCTCTCATATTTAATGTGCAATCTTTTATATGACTATTTTAGGAAAAAAATACATATTTTTGCATAATAATAGTAATAATAAATAATTAAATTAATTAATTAAATCTTATATATAAAGTAAAAATAAAACAAGGACACCAAATTGTCCAGAATTGTTGTTTTACCCCCACCTCTCTTTCTCCATGGTCCATCTTTTTGGAACTTCTCGTCTCTTCTAGGCTTCTAGCATAGGTCGTATAACATAGCACATATCCCCCACAATTCTCTTTTTTTTTTTGGACAAAAATTATTAATGGATGTAAGCAATATTTTAAAGAAAAATATAAAAACAAATAAAACAGTTAATAAAAATATAATTTGAAGGAAGTGGGAGGGTTAAATTGGGAATTTCAAATGGGATCCCATAAATGGGAGAATAAGGAGAAGACGGCAGAGGGGAGAGATATTTTGTGGAGTGTTTGGGGTGACCAAGATGGGGGAGCGAATATGCATGTGAGGTTACTACGTCTTTCGCATATCCACAAACAAGCCGTGACCTGTGATTAGTAAGTGTTTGGAACAACGCACTCATAAAATATTTATTGTTTTTATTTTCTCGCTTTGGGGAATATCCCATTCGTACCTTATATTTGATCCCTTCCACCCATAATTGTATATGCCCTTTAAATCTTGTGCCGTATTACCTCATCATGTTACTTTTATTTCTAATTTTGCAAAACGTGTCCAATAATACTCGAGTCTGGTTCAACAATATAATGCCCCCTGTCCATTTCATTTCTCCTTAGTCTGCTCTTGAATTACCACCAACAAATATGAAAAATTATTTTAAAAAAAACATAAACTCACTCTTGCACACACATCCATAACTTCCACAAAAAATATCACTTCATCTAATCTTTAATATAAAATTTAGTCGATGACTAGATTTAGTTTAAAATATAAAATGTTGTTAATTTATCTTATGTTTTAAATTTGTTGTTTTTTGAACTAATTTACTTATAAAATGGTATTTCATCTATTGCTACACATTGTTGTTTTTAAAAAATATTTTATTTATTATAATTAATTAATTTATCTAAATTAATCAAGTAACTGTTATAATAAGAATTTGATTGAGCACATATATATAGTCTAAAACATAATACGTCAATTATATATATATATATATATTCTATGTAAGATTAATATGAAGAGTATGGATCAAATAAATGAATGATGCTTTTTTTTTTAATGCACTTATGTTTTCCTTCTCCATTCAAATACGTGTTATAATACATATATCAATTATTTTTATCATAGAGAATAGAAATAAAATGAAGCAGGCAACAAGTTCTGGATGACGCATCTATGTGGGTAGAGTTTTCTTAATCGGTTAATATAAAATTTGCTCCTTTGAGTTTATCCTCATTTTAGTTTTAGTCCCTCAAGTTTCTTTTTATTTAAGACGTTGGTCCCTATAATCTAATAAAAACTTGGATCATTTTACCTCTTAAGGGACCAAAACCTATAGTTTAAAACTTAAGAGACTGAAACCAAAAGAAGGATAAATTTAAAAGACAACATGTTTTTGTGGGTGGAGTTTTCTTAATTATCAATCAGAATAGCAGATTCCCTCCCTCGTGTCTTATTTGAGATCGGTATAGGTTGATTAATTATTTAATGCCGACCCAATATGAAGTCTAATGTAGTGATGATCAATTTCTGTGGGATATAATTATTATAGCTCACCGTTTAATTCTGAATCAAATTATTAACTTTTTGAAGCTAGCTAGCTGTGTGAGTGTGCAACAGGGATTAATTATTTGTTTACCCTCACTCGTTATTAAATTATTAGCCGTGTGTTATTCAAAGATGGTATCATAATGTATTAAATATTGATTGGGGCGAAGTTTGGTGTTAAGAATATATTTTTTCTTTATTGCCTTCAAGATTTCATGTATCTTCTAACGATTAAAAATGAATCGAACTGTGCTGAAAACATATTTTAATAAAAGCCATCACACATCATTTCAAATAATTTAACCGAGGTGCGCAGGAATTTAACCTTCTGAGTTCACCTGTCTCTCGGTGTTTGGATCAACTGGCTGTGGATCATTTCAGTTTTAACTTAACGAATAATCTCACGTTTGAGTCCTGAATATGTAAGTATGATAATAACTCCATGATAGCAAGGTTTTCTCCATTACGAAGGACTGTTCGTTTCTTCTAGAACCACGAAATTCGTCTTCCAAATCTATGCATAAACTTGAAAAGAATTCCACACCAATTCTTAGAAGTACTCCTCTGGTCCTAAATATAAGACTCTTATACTAATGTGTATAAATGTTTTATATTTAGAACCGGAGGAGTAACATAAAAGGGGCAAGCCACGTTGTAGTCTCACGAAACCTGGATGTTTCCAAGATATAGATTTAATCTTGGGATCATAACGGTTATTTATAATCTTCATCTGTGATATTTGTAATTTGATTTTTCCTCAAATTGAAAATACCACTCCAATCTGTACTTTTTAAACTCGCAACATGTATGGAGCCAATTTGAGTGTTTAATATGGTGACAAACTAATACTCATGGCTTAAAACCTATTTATGCCAAGAAAAGGTAGTTTAAAATTCCCATTCTTATTGTTTATAAATAAAGATTGTTTTTCTCAAAAACTGATAACTAAGAGACAATACTTTAGATTATGTACACAATACAAAATCAATTATTAAAAATAAAATTACATTAAATTTGAAGTTTTAAATTTTTAGTACAAATTATAATTTTTCAAAAGGTTATACAAAAAAATTTTTAGAAATCCTTATGTATTTTTGGAAAAAAATGAACGAATAATACTGTACATATGGATCCTTTACGTAATCATACATACCCCACAGAATTAAAGAAGAGTTTGGGTGTAAACAAGTCATGCTTTTAAAAGTAGTTTTACATAAAGTAAGTATGTGAAAATAGTTTTGCTTTTAACTCTTAAGACTAAATTTATTTTTCGGGCTCATCTTAAATTTAATTAAGTCAAAACCTACTCTAACGTTGCACACCCGAGATGATAAATGTATTTAATAATATCATTAAATGATACTCCTCCGGTCCTTAATATAGGACCCAATTCTTGAGTTGGTTTTGGTCCTAAATATAAGACCCATTTCTCATTTTTTTAATTTTCTCTAAATTACCCCTATGGATACTCCCCCAACCATAATCAAATAGAAGAGGGAGAGGGGGTATTAAGAAAGATGATTATGGTGTTTTAGGAAAAATGTATCACTTTTCTTATAATTAACTAATTTACTTAACTTCTTTAATCTAATCAAATTAGTTAAATGGGTCTTATATTAAGAACCGGAGGAGTATAATAATGGTGTTTGACAAATGATTAAAAAAAATATCATACAGACATCTTTTTGGCCGGATTTATCATACTGACATCTTAAAAGATATATGAAATTTATGAATTGAAAGAAAGACGCGACTATTAATAGTCATGCGCAGAGAATAAACAGCCCCTGCTTCTCTCAAGGGAGAAAGCAAAATAGTCGTTATTTATTTTACCATTTACCACAAGAAGTGTCGGTGATGAGTAAGTATCTGGATTTGTCTCTCCAATTCAGTATTCTCTGGTATTGAAATGAGGCGAAAACTTTTTACGTTTTAAGTTTTGAAAAGAAAAACTATTAATCAAATTAAAAAAAAGAGACACAATAAAATAATTATATATTTTTGTTTAGAAAAATAACTATAATTTTTTGTGATAAGAAAATAATACAGGAATTCATCATATAAAATGGTTATTTAAATCAAGTAAGACTGGAAGCAATTATTTTCTCAGTAGCACTCAAAATATCAAACTAGTTTTTATGCATTTAGCAATTTAAGATTTTTAGTAGCAATCAGTATTCTAAAATAACTTTTATACATCTAACACCTCAAATTTTTTTTTAATAGAACTCCTACCGTCCTTAATATAAGACCCATTTAATTAATTTGATTAGATTAAGAAAGTTAGGTAAGTTAGTTAATTATAAAAAATGTGACACGTTTTTTCTAAAATACCATAATCATCTTTCTCAATACCCTCTCTTCTTCTTTTACTTGATTATAGTTGAAGGAGTATCTATAGGGGTAATTTAGAAAAAATTGATAAATATAATAAATAAGTCTTATGTTTAGGACTAAAACCAACTCAACAATTGAGTCATATATTAAAAACCAGAAGAGAATTAAGAATGTTTAGTTTACAACACTTGTTACGACTGGGATAAATATTTTAAAGATAAAATTCCAGTAAAAAATCATTTTAAAATACTAAGTGCTATTAAAAAACAGTTTAAGACTAAATGCATAATCTCTAAAATTTGCTTCTTCAAAATATTACTTTAAGGTATAGGATTTAACCTGGCGTTGGAATAAAATTCTTAGAGCATGTCCATATGCGAAAGAGGACAGAGAAATAAAATAGAGGCTATGGAGGGCCTAACAAATTCCAAATCAATCATAGGGTGCAAATTGCAAACGCCGACGAAATGTAGTTGAGCAGATACAAATTATGTTGTCATTTTCACAATCCTAATCGGATTGACTTGTTTCCACTTCAATAATCACTTTCCTCTGTCTTAATCTTAATGCTATTACTAACCCTGTTAGATATTTCTCATTATTTAATTCACCCCTTGGATTTCACAGCTACCCCAAATTACTCTTGTTTATTGTATCTGTACTAATTATCCCTATAATTTATTATTATCATTATTTTATTTGATTTTACTGTCACCAATTAACTAGACATTGCCATCATGAATTAATTAAAATAAAGCTGCGCGCAACAACAGGATACGTATATGATGCCCTTTTGACCTCTTTATTTTTCCAGAGCCTCCCTGAAAATCAAGGAATGCATCATTTTTATGTGCAAGGGTAATAATATAGCTTATCATTGACCTCACGGCCAGTCAAATTTTTCTACGGAATAGGGAAAAGGAATACTTAATCCCTTTTAAAAAATATTACATGTTTGATTATTTTAATAATTAATTATTTGGCGGTGAAATTGTGAATTGATGTTTTGAATTAAATAAACAAAAAAAAAAAAAAAAGGCGGGGTGGATAGGTTCTGGGTTCCAACTTTCCAATCGGATCAGATTATTCAGATTCGCTTTCCAATGTGGTGAGCCCTATTCCTCCATATTCGCAAATTGGATTCAACAATTTAATTTAAGATTAAAATATTGTATCTTGTCTTAATTACACTGATATTCCCTCTATTTTTAAAAGCATGTATTTAAAAATAATAATGATAATAACAAAAAAGGGTAAATATCAAAAGAAGGTAGCCCCCTAATAAACTATATTCATTCTCTTCTTCTTCTTTTAATCAGCGGATATGTTTAAAAAAAATTAAACATAGATTGTACCTTTGATTAAATTGGAATCCGTAATGAAAGGATTAATCACCGAATTAATTGGAGGAATTGGAACCTGTTTTTGTTTGTTTGTTTGTTTGCATTGCCAGAGGGGAATTCAAACCCTTAATCATACATGATAATGACGCGAGAGTATAATAATACTGATATTCGTTCCTCTCCTTTCTTTCTTTTTCCTTTCTCAGAATTAAATGAGAATGAAAGTTTTTTGGAGTGAGATTGTAAGTGACATATGAAAATAAGACAAATGAATTATTAAAGCAAGGTTAAAACGTTGTGTATCGAGAAGTAATAACATCAAATTTGAGATGAGACAGAGACAATTAAGTTAATGATGGTGTAATAATGTTGAAAAATTTGGTTTGATTGGTGATGATGATGCATAAGGAAGCCAAGTTGGGAGGCAAATGGATGATGATGGTATTGATGGAGGAATATGAACAAGTTGGGCTCTACAGTAAGCTAATAGAAGGTCCCCTCGTTCTCTGTTTCTCTACCACCACAAAATAAAATAAATTAAAAGGCTGCAAAAGAATTTAGGGCACTCTGTCCTTTAATTTTAAGGGCATGGGCAGTGGCTTTATGCAGGAGGATGCTGTATGAAAAGGAACCTCGAATTCCCATATTAGGAAATAAAGAATTGTTTCTCTCAGACAAAGCAAAAAAGGCATTCCTATAGGAACCTGTATATATGCAGCTCCGAAAAGGACCTCAGGTTCTAGATTTTTAGGTGGCCCGTGTTCTGTGGCAATTAAGCAAATGCTCTCTCTGTGGAATATAATTATGGGGAGTGAGGATGAGAGAGAAGAATGCAAGATCAAAACCAAAATTCAATAAAACCGGGTTAAATTTGGTATTCTTGATTCAATCATTTCGGTTCTGAAGTCCAGTTTAGATAATTGTTCATATTATTTTAGAACTTGTTTGTTAGTATTTGTAAAAGTGATTTTTATTCCAACTTCAATCTGCAAGCAGGACTTTATTTTGTAAAATTGATATTTCAATACACCTTTATTTATAAAAAAAAAAACTAATTAAAATATCAATTTGGATTTTGTAACTCTACAAATTTCAAAATGTGGTTTTAGGTCAAACTTAATTTTGGGAGGGGGGATTATTTTTACTCCAAGATCGGTCCAAACATAGTTTTTTAACCCATTGATTTTTTTTAACTTTTAAATAGGTTTTTAAAATTACAAAAGACAATTCGAGCAAGCCCTTAATTTATGTGGCTCAATCTTTAATTTGAGCCGTAATAAATCTTTTAAAACGTAAAGTATCATTAAGCATATTTAATATTGATATCAAAATCAAGCTGAATCACACTCAACATCTTATGATAAATTTTGTAAGGTTGATTTGCATACAAGGTACTCCCTCTAATCGGTAATATAAGTCATTTTAATTAATTTATTGGAATAAAAAAGTGATAATGAACTGAATTGAAATTTCTTCCCAGCCACATACATAAGGAATGAAGTTGTGAATAAGAAAGGGAAAAAAATAAAATGTCACATTCAAAACATTAAGTATAGAAATAAAATTACCAAATCAACATTAATTAACCAATGGAGATTTAATTATAATGGAAGGAGTTAGTCATCCATAACGTAATGAACTAATATTTGAATCCCTGTTAAAAAATATCTATATATATTTAGTATCTAACAATATCTCAAATACGATTGTCTTTAATTAAAGAATATCTATGCCTAAAAAAAACTAAACATTAATTAACCTCCAAATAACTTAAATAAACTTACGTAGAAGTGACATATGAACGCAAAGGGAAAAGCAGGATAAAAGTAGCAAGACAGTGCCCGGGTCCACGTATATGATGTTGGCTTCTCTTCATCTATTTGGCTGCCTCAACTTTCCCAAATGTATTTGACCAAAGGGGTAACTTACTCACCACACCTGAATTGCTTGTAGTGTGAATTAAAGAAGAAACACCGTAACAGTAATATTATTCTCGTTTTACATAAACGACAAACAGCAAGAGATTTGAATTGATTGGCATATAGGTGTGGTTGATTTTAGTTCTAACACAGATGGAATAAAAGACAATATTGTCAACTACTGGTTGTCCTAGTAACAACACTAATTAACTCGGTATTAACATGTTTGTGTGTGCACGCACGCATTTAATTGTATTATGTAAAAATTTAAAAAAAAAATCGATATAAACATTTATGGATGTGCACTGTGGTGAGACTAGTCGACAGCATGAGAAGGCGGAATAGTTCCCTTGGCCTATAGAAAGGAATCTCAAGCTGGATCATTCACTTGGAATCTGCTCCCGCAATATTCAATAATTTAATGGCACCAAACAAACACACACCACATATACAATAATTCTCCTTCTTGTCTTATAAAGGAAAGGAAAAAAAGTTGATGGGAGACATTGAAAAGGACAAAAATGGCTATAACGTGAAAAAAGAATCAACGTGCTGTGGGCATGGGACACTATCAATCAAACGCAGACAGTACACTTGCTGTTCCCCAAAACAAACATTACTACTATTATTATTATTTTAACACTACTTCTGGTCGCCAGTTAACTAATCAGGTAGGTTAGGTTAGAGAAATAAGTTAAGTTAATTATTTGTAATAAATAAGTATTATTTTTTTAAAAATATCTTTACTAATCAAGTATATTAGTTATAACTACTATTATTAGAAGAACTGACTTAGAAAATAATACATGAATATAAGGAACAAAATAGATTGAGATTTTACATTTAGAACCAAAATAAAAATCAAGTAGTAGATGTAGTATGTGTTATATGCTGCAACAATATTGTTGTTGTTGCCGGATTAATTCGTGAGGTGATTATTACCCAAGCGTCAATTTGGGAGCCTTGGGAGTATTAGGGAAATCAAAATTGATAATAAATAAAGGCAAAGCCAAAGAGGAAGCAAACAAAACCAGAAAAGGATATGGCTTCCCAGTCACAGCTGGATTTAATGAGACTGCCCTCTTTGTGTTTTGTCCCTTTACAGCCCATCTCTATCCATCCCCTTCATTTTAAATTTTAATTATTTATTTGCCTCCCTTAGTCACGCACATACACATTTAATGTTTAATACTCTTTCAATTCTTAATACAGGACTCAATTCTTAAGTTGATTTTGGTCTTAAATATAAGACCCATTCTTCATATTTATCAATTTTTTCTAAATTATCTCTATGGATACTTCTTCGACCATAATCAAGTAGAAGAGGGAGATGAGGTATTAAGAAAGATGATTATGGTGTTTTAAAAAAATGTGTCACTTTTCTTATAATTAACTAACTTACCTAACTTCCTTAATCTAATCAAATTAGTTAAATAGGTCTTATATTAAGGACCGGAGGAGTATATAGTCATCGCTCCAAGTAAATTTTACACCTTCAATTAAATCCGACTCGCTAGTTTAATTAATTAATGATTCGATCTTGCTTTTGCTTTTTATTTATTTTTATTCCACAGGACAAATGAATGAAATTAAAGGTTCAGATTAAATCCGTCAAATTTTCACCAAAAAAGTATTATTCATGTCAAAAACAATTGTTAGTCTCCCGTTTGTATTACTATCTAGTTGGACAATGACATTAGATCAAACATGTCACTTCCTCCATTTTCTTACTATAACAAAATCACGTGATTTAAAATATTAGTTAAATTTGATTAAAGACAATAAATATGTAAAGTATATACATATTTTTAATTATGCCGTTATTTATAAAGAGAATATGATAAATAATAAGTGAAAATTCATCACAGAAAGATAGTAAGTAACATATATTTAATAGGATTAAGAGTGAAAAGACATATTTAAAATTTCAATCAAAGAGTATTTGTTTCTTATATTTAGGAATACCATTATGGAAAATATTGTTTCTTATAAAAGGAACAGAGAGAGTATTCATTTAATCATCCCTAGGGAAAATTAATCATCATAATTTTGTTTCCAACGTCATTTATTAGGCAATAACAATAATAAATGCACGACAATAAAATTAAATTAAATGGACTGATTAATGACGTGGATCATGGATTGAGGGGGGGTCAAAGATGCATAGTGAAAGAATCCATTTCAACTTCATTAGTAATGTGATTAATCTTAAGCGTGAATTACTTCAAATTAAATCAGCAAATTATGAAACGTTGAACCAATGTTGAGGGCAATGATTGAGCTCGTAGAATTGTAGTATACAAATGAATGAGTGAACGCGAGAAAGATAATAAAACAGATGGAACAATGTGATCTAGTATGATCCAGGCCTTATGGACACATTATATATAACACCCTTTCTGAATTTTGTATTACTGTTTGAGAACCTGTTTGATTTTTATTTTTATTTTAAATACAAGACTATAATCTATTTTGTTTCTCATATTTATTTATTTTTTTCAAAGTAATTCTTCTAATAATGACAGTTCTAGTCTTGATTAACAAAAATATTTTATGAAATACAGCACATATTTATAACAAATAATTAACATAACTTGTTTTTTTGATTTACTCAAATTAATTAATTAACTCTTATATTTAAGACAAGAGGTAGTAATTTATACATCTATACACAAGATTTTTAAATATCTAGATAGCCAGACTACCCCCATTCTCATCCCCTCACCATGATGATTGAATATGTCGTGAATAAAAATCCAAATAATAATAATTTTTTTTCCAAATTGTATGCACTTATCTTTTTTTTTTTTTGCATTTGTAAGTGTGCTAATTAATTAAACCCCACTGATTATACTTTCGTTATCAAGGGGGACCTCTTTCTATCTTTTTCTGCCAGTGATGTGATTTTAAATTTTAGGATATAAATGGGAATGTGTCCAAAAAATAATGATAAAGATGGAGAAAAATCAAATAAAAGACGAAATTTACTCTCACCAATCAACTTCAAGGATGGAAATATATAGGGTGAAAATAGAAGGATAACTGACGTTGAATTTGTTTCATAACTTTTGAAATCAGTGAGAAGACTTGGAAAAAAACAACTACTGGAATATAAAAAGTCTCTATCTGCAGGGTTCATACCAGAGACAAATTGCTTAAAGTTGCAGAGTTTACTTTTAAAAAAAATAATTATAATATATACGAGACTATAAACTAGTTTATAAATACACAACAAATTCAAGTGAAGTTTCTACAATTGACTTTTTTGTACCAAAATAATAAACATACAAGACAGTGAGGAATAAAGATGATAACTAGCAGTTATGAGTTGATGCCTCTAGAAGACTTATAAGCATAATTTCACATTAGACTTTTGGCCAAGTAAGAAAAAACTATATTAGGCTGAGAAAGAAAAAGAGCAAATCAGCAAGGAAACATTCACACAAGTTCAGCTGATTTTCAGATGTCTTTTTAGAGCAAATTATTTGCAGCCACTTGCACTGGATCGTACTATACATCCATACATATGTCACGCATAAATATCATCCGCAAATAATAAAATGATAATAATAAAAATGACGATAATGATATTTCCATTTCATTGGCAGTAAGGATTATCAAGTCTAATCCCTTTGCTCATGCATTTCAAATCAACTTTCGATGGAAATAATTCACGAGTGAAATGACAACTAAAATTGATCCAATAAATACTTATAATATATTCCTCCAGTCCTTAATATAAAATCTATTTAACTAATTTGATTATATTAAGAAAGTTAGGTAAGTTAGTTAATTATAAAAAGTATAACATATTTTTTCTAAAACACCATAATCATCTTTCTTAGTATCTTCCTTCCCTCACGTACTTGATTATGGTTAAAGGAGTATCCATAGAGGTAATTTAGGAAAAATTGATAAATATGAAAATAGGTCTCATATCTAGGACTAAAATTAACTCAATAATTAGGTTATATATCAAGGAGTGAAGGGGTATTATTGATGATGAGGAACTTATTAAATTACAAGCAGCTAATAATAACAACATTTTAATGATAATTTCCAACCTCGTGTATTAGGGAGGACTAACTATGCGGGGATATAACCTCTCAAATTTTCAAATCTTTTTCTTAATATTATTCCGGGGCAAAAGTGAATTAACCCCATCTAGTGTTCTAAAATATTTTTTTAAAATTTTTTTTCCCAACATTTTCCCTTAACATGTTATATATATATATATATATATATATATATATCTATCTATCTATCTAATTTTGGCCTCTCCATGACTAAATATGGGCTCTACCTTTGAGAATTACATTACCAACCACACTTGTCGACTGTGAATTCTGTTCTTTTACGAAGAAAGACCGAACATATAAAGTTCATTTGTGCCTTACTAATTAAAGTGAAGAGCAAACAGACTTCCAAGATCGAAGTCTTAGTTACAAGTAATAAATAACATAACTTATTTTTGTAAATTAACATGGGATTGATAATAATTTCTGGCACGAAGAAAATGGTCAGGGTTAATATATGCGTGTGCGCTTTAAATAAATGTCTCAGGCAAATGAATCAACCCCAACTCCTATTAAAATAAATTCCTGTGAGTATATATTTAACATTTTTTTTAAATAAAGCAATGCCTCTCCTAATTTTCTTTTTTGAAAAAAATGTCATTTCAGTATGCTACAGAAGAGAGCAGCCATCCAACACGCAACACAATAATGGGATTAATATAAGAATCCAAAGTTTAATGTGCATTGTGGGGTATAAGGGAATGTTGGGGGTCCGGAATTGCTTGGGCACGCTACATAAGCACTAATGATAAAAAAATAGTTTCTGAAATTAATTTATATAAAAATACCAAAAATCATAGAGAGCATATTATTTATAAACTATTTAAATTCAATTCAATATTTTTTTTATTTTTAATATTACTTAACACTTTTTACTAGACTGAATAATTTTATTTTTATTTAATTTAGTCACTGTCACTAGGGCCTGATTTTTCTGGGGAAACATATCTTCCAAGTGTCATCTGGCTCGGTTACCACTCAGTAAAATAAATTATGGAGTAATCTGTCTCGTCGTTTTCAACATAATTGCATTATTATTTCTTTATTTGACTAAGCAAATTAATACTACCTCCGATTCTTGATATAACATTCTGTTTGATTTTTATTTTGATCATAAATATAAGACCTCAATCCACTTTGTCTCTTATATTTATATATATATTTTTTAAAGTAGTCTTTCTAACAATGATAGCTATAGTCAATACACTTGATTAGTAAAGATATTTTAGAAAAGATAACGCCTATTTAGGACAAATAACTAACTCAATTTACTTCTTTAATCTCCTCAAATTAATCAAATGGTTCTTATAATTAGGATCGGAGATAGTATTTTACGCGCGCCAAATATGTTGGAATTAAATTAATTACGGCGTAATCTAGCCCTCACCATAGTGAGAGGCTCAATTCCTTGTGGTGTCAGGTGTACATGGGAAGGGTCTTATGATAACCACTAAAACCTCTTTAAAAAATCTACGACGCGAGAGGATTAATTACTACTATCGAGAGTAAATATTTTGGGCTCAATTATTTAAAAAAAAAAACCTTAAATTGTTTTGTATTTACTCATTTTTTTTACTTCACAAATATTGATTCAAATTTTTTATTTAAATTAAGAGTAGTAATATGATGTAGCTGCTTTATGTCCATGGTGTTATTGACATTATGAGATTAGAGATGACGCTATTCTGTGCATCGATTGAGATGTCTCACCAAAATGAAGCGTGCCTTTGCAAGTTGAGACATTGCAAATCACCAATTCAATTTACAGAACTTTTTTTTTTTTCAAATTTTGTTTTGTTCTAGTAGTTAGTGTTTCTTGTAACCAGTATTTGGTGAAAAATGAACACAAAATAAAACAAAAGAGGTCATTTTCTCGAGCATACTGTGAAATCCAAGCCATGAAGCCTCCCCCAGAAAGAGGCCAAAGCTGGAGGCACTATCGACCTTTATACGGAAAGCAACATTTTCGATAGTGACATTAATTGTGATAATATAAATATGTGTTTTGCATTAATTAGCTCACATCTACATTATCAGAAAAACAAACTACTCAATGTATTAAATAAATTAAACGCAGCCCAACGTAAATTCTCACCACTTGTAACAACCTAGCTCCAAGAAAACAATTGAATATATATATATATATATATATATATATGATAGAAATTAGTACAGGAAACATTACAATTAATAACGTGGAAAACTTTTCAATTCAATGATGAAAATCACGGGTTGTCAGAGGTATTTGGATGTAAATCAAAATATAGTTTTAAAAGTGATTTTATAATATACGAAGTAAGTATGTGAGAAGAATTTTATCTCAACTTATATAAAAATATTTTTAAAAAGTATTTTTGGAAAAAACTAAACGCGCCCTAGCTCTATAAAAATCAGCTCCTTTATAATTAAAATAGGGTACAAAAAAATCTCAACTAATGTGCAATAGAAAATGAAGAAATTAAACTAAAAATACCAAAAAAGAGAGAGTGAAATATGAACTAAATAACTCTCACATTGGGGAACGAATTGGCAATCCAATCATTAAAAATGACGTATTGGATTTTACAAACCTATTAACAAAATTTAAACCCAATTCAAAGATTATTGAATGCATATATGCTATTTTATCAAAACTATCCCGGGAAGATTCAAAAATTCTGTCTAGTTTTTCATAAAGTGATGAATCAGTGTTCAAATCATTGCAAGGAAAGACGCTCATATCTAATACTCCTCTGGTCCTTATTATAAGACCCAATTTGACTTTTTATTTGGTCCTAATTATAAGACCCAATCCATTTTCTCTCTTATATTTATGTATTTTTTTCAAGATAATCCTTCTAATAATGATAGTTTTAGCTAATATACTTAATTAGTAAGGATATTTTAGGAATAACAACACTTATTTATTATAAATAACTAACTTAACTTACTTCCTTAATCTCCTCAAATAAGTCAATTGGGTCTTATAATTAGGACCGGAGGAGTACTTGACAGCATCTTAAATAGGATTACTTCTAATAGAAAAATATCTATACATGGAAAAAGAAAAGAAAAGAATTTTCCCCCTTAAATTTTGGTGTGTATTCCGCACAAATCACATATGTACAGCTCCTCCTCCTCCTCTTGGGTTGTCCTGCCTTTCCAAATTTATTTGTTTTACTCACATTTGCTGGTACGTAGTTTAGATTTTTCAATCTTGGCTTCAGATTTGTGGTTCAAACTAGCTGAGGAGGAGAAACCAATGATTTGCATGAAGATGAAATCACTTGTATCTCTCTGTGTTTTTATTATATTGGGCACCAGCTTTAATTTGCTATAACATGCATGTCTGTACCGTGTTTGTGGGTGGCGTCCATGTGAAATGATGAAGATCATATGTGTGTGTGTGTGTGTGTGTGTGTGTGGCAGAAGAACTATGGCGTGAAGTTCGAAGAACTGGATGAAGAAGATGCAAGGGGGAAGGCGAAGTTATCTCAGTTCCTTCATACTCCATCTACTTACTATTATTAAATTAATTAAAAAAATAAATTGAAATTTTAAACTTAAAAGCGGAGAGACAGCATTAATTTTGATAAAAAATGAGTTTCATTTTATATTTAAAAAAACTTTATCTTGTGACAATTTACATCTCACTTAATTGGTTTTTTAGGGTCAGGATCCAATAAAATAAATAACTCCAAGACTCGATAAAAAATTAAGAAAAACTATAAGAATTAATTTTCTCAATTTTGTTTAGTTGACCATCTTATCTACGTTACTATTATTCTAGATTGTAGTACACATTTTCGATGGCAGTACAGTCGTAATCGGGAAAATTGACCACTGACAATGACTTATTATTCTACTTATTTCATGGGTAGTACATATTTTCAAACTGCTGACACATGATATTTGGCCAAAAAAATGAATAATAATAAAAAAAAACTACCGTCGAACGGTAAATACTGGTAAACAAATAAAACGCTTAGCTTTAAAAATTTACGAGCAAGTTAATTCAAGCACGATCTTTTAAGTTAAAAACAACCTGCAATTTTTGGTTAGGACTTTAAATTGACTAAATAAGAGATATTTGGTAATAGGATATTAAAATAATTAATTGAAATAGAAGAAGTTGAAGAAAAATGGCTGTCCATTTGTGGGGGCACAAGGGTTTTTGAATGGGACACGGTCCCATTATGACATGTAATTGAACACACATGCGTGAAGATAATATGTCAGTTCAGACTTCAAATAATTGAACCAAAATGTGGCAACACAATAAAATATAAATAAAAGAACGTGTTTCCCTTTTGTGCAATTTCGCGAACACACTGTTTTATCTCTGTTCATTGCAAAACACAACTTCGTCTGTTTGTTTTTTTTACCTTATTTGTCGCATGCATGAGGTTAAAGCCATGTCAATCCATTTCTCAAAAAAAGCCACTCATCGTATTCAACATAGTTATGATATGCATCCCCCCAATTATACATTAGTTATCATTCAATCCTTACCCCCTTTGGTAGGTAATTATAATTTTAATTACCATTTAATTACCAAAAGAATCAATGAATTGAATCTTAATTTCTAAAGCATGTTTGAAATAACTTATAAATATATTTTCAATTATGATTTATGGAATATAAGGTAAGTATGTGAGAAAAATTTTGTCTCGACTTACGTGAAATAAGCTTATAAGCAATTCATTGATTCTTTTGGTAATTAAAATTATAATTTTGTCTCGATTTACGTGAAAGAGGCTTATAAGCAATTTTAATCGTGATGCCAAACAAAACTATCATATGCTTGAATCATAAACCCTATTATTTATTACCAAATATCAGTGTCACACTAGCGACACGTCATTGCCACGTCAATGGCGTGTTATTAGTAACAACCTATATTCAGGTTGGTCATAAATTCTACGAAGTGAAAATTATGTTTTACATTATGATATTTGAAAAACATCATTTAAATTCAAAGAATAGCCATGGATTTAAAATATATATATATATATATATATATAAAAGAAGGTAAATATCTTTATGAGTGGCAATCAAATTACTAATACTTTCAATGAGTTAATCATTTGCTTTGAAAATCACATGGCGAAAAAACAACATGAAGCAGCTTGAGAGAGTGAAGTCCATGTGCGTAAACATATAGGGCAATGATTTTAAAAACTCCAAACCACTAATTATTGAAGTATTAGTTTGTGGATATTAATTGCGGGAACACCATGGAAAGTACAAAAACAGGCCACTTACAAAAATGGGGAGGCTGATTTTTCTGAGGAGACATGCTCAGAGAAAATAATGGCGCAAAGAAAAAGAAACTCCTGAGTCAGAAATGACAATGATTGAGATTATTATGTGTGGCTAATAAGGAAGAAAGTGACTTTGATTAACATTATGAGACCGGAGATTTCGGCGTTCTTAGTACTAATTGAGAATGCGACCATAATTAAGCCGCCTTTGCAAGTTGAGATGAGGCTGGAGACTCAGCAGATAACTGATTTATTAATTTAATTCATTTATTTGTTGGTTTAGTTTTGTTTTGTTGTTATAAGAAGAGAAAGAAACGAAAAAGAAGTCATGATCAGAGGAGCATAAACGATGAAGGGGCTAGAGGCGCATATGAGCTTACCCTGCAACAGGACAAATGTGGAGGCACCATCTCCCTTTATGGGGAAAGGGGCATCTGAAAACGATCACTGTTGCATTGACAGCCACGTGTCCTCCCCTGATTGCAATGTCTACTTTGTTTGAACTAACCTTGATTATATAGATTCAAAAACTGATCTGCACACCTTAAAACAATAACTACAAGTCGCAAAAATGAAATCCAAATACACACATATAGGTGCGCGTGTTCATTTACATCTTATCCCGATCATTTCATCCCTGTTCTGAACATACTGAGATAGAAAGAAGTCAGGCCGAAAAAATTACGAGACAGGACATAAGTGAGATGAGACCAAAGAAAAGAAAAAGGAATGGGACAAGACGGGATGGAGACGGGATTGTCCTGATCTCGTTTTGTCTCGTTCTCACCCCTAATTGTGCCTACACCCACCTACCTAACACCTTTTATTTCAAGCTGTGTTTTTTTCTTTTGGGGGGGGGGGGCTAGGAAAGTCCGTATCCATATAGCGGGCCGCTGCTCCATTTTTGTGCAAGCGGCCCACAACTGACATCCCAATATGGCCTGATATAGTGACTCCGTCTTTGACTAGTGATCATTCAAATGAAAGTCTCTGTTTGTTACCAACAAACTGTTAGCTGATAATAAGAATACAAGTTTGAATCTTGAGAAACGTACTTATTAGAAGAAACAAAAATCTTGTCTTCTAATTCACCAAAAAAAAAAAATCTTGTCTTCTAAGCCTCGAAAGAAAAACCTTTAATCAAGATTAAAGAAAGTCTCTATTTTTTTAGTCATATACCCCCCAAAGATAAGTGACATTGGCATAAGTTATCAAGACGAATTGTCACCTGCGCGCATATTAGTATTAATTAAAATGAGACAAAAATACGACATCTAGTAAGCTTAAATAATAATAATAATAATAATATCAATAATTAAAAAAATCATAAATGAAAATATTAGACAGCATGTGGGACGAGATTTTTATCCACAGAGTCTCGGATGGGTTGGAAGGATAGTTGGAAGTCGTCGCAAAGAGCATGAGGATCAGGAATAACACTTGGATCCACTGCCACAGAAAGGGTCATCCTGTTATAATAGCTTTGGAAATGGACGGTTAGTGCCTGCAACTCCAACACAAAACACAGATATTTGAAGGATTCAGTTACATTCAAAGCTGTAAATAAAATCGAAAGAGAAGGATACAGACATGAGGGTGTCCATATGTGGAAGGAGCAATGTATGCCAAAGGATGACCAAAGCAGCTAATTTCTTCCAGGGGACCGACCACGTTAGAGAATGCCATGGTCGTGTTTGAGAAAACTCTTCTTGTTATAGCTGAAGCCACCTGTCTCCTCCAACAATATATCAAAGTGAAATTACATAGCTTTCTTAAGTGGAGATCAAGTTAACTTGTCCAGTAGGTTTTGAGTAGTGTACATACACACCTTGATTCCCAGAAAGTTGAGTACCAGTTTAGCACAGTGAAAAGTGCAGAAAGATTCTAGAGAGTGCTTCTTGCGGTCGATGATGGCTTTGGCTTGACGAACATACTGTAAGGGATCATCTTGAGAAAGAATGGCAAAAGGGACAACAACGAACCCTAGACGATTACCCCATCCCCATCTCGCCTTTGATTTCTCTCCCATCATATCTGCCAGCTCCTGTAACTTTTGTAATACTATTCAGAATAATCTTCTTGTATCCAATATAATCGCACCTTTTTTGTGTCTCATCTCAGGGATCAGTATAAGAAATTAAAAGGAGGAGCAGGGGAATAAGGAATGATCACCTGGATTCCTGCCGTGGGTCTAACGTTGACCATAATTGTTGCCCTAAGTCGAATGTTGCCCAGCATATGATTATGATTTGGTCTTTGTCTTCCATCTGCTTCCACAGCTCCTGTTCCATCATTTTGGTGCATACGTTCAAGTTTAACTCCCTGATTCGGAACTACCCCCACCCACCCACACACACGCAAACAAAAACAGGAAATTGCATACATATATATCTAGTTCATAATTACACAATTGAGGAGCTCACCGTATGTTCGGTTTAAGTAACGAGTCAGAGCAGCTTGTGTTACTCCCAGTAAAACGTCATTGATGGTCTAAATATATCCTCCATTATTTAACAAAATAGAAAAGTAGTCAAACACAAAAGACCGGTTCGGCTTGAGCATTTATACGGGGAGAAATAGAAGATACCATTTTCATGGCATTCTTGACGACCTTGACGTCATCCATACTGAGGTGACGGTGGACGAAACGCATCGTATCAGGCTGCTCTGTCCCAGGGGCAGATTTCAGAGGAGTATCTGAATCTCTGAGGAACAAGACGGTCAGAGCAAACATCACCAAGTCGGCCAGAGTGTTCCAAAGCAACGTCACAGTACCCCAAACGGCCGACAAGAACCGCCTTAAGAACCGGCCGCCGGAAAGACGGTGGTCCGAGGTGGCTTTCTTCATGACAGGCACAGTTGGTAGGGAATGTGGGTCGGAGGTTTTGCGAGATGCAGCGAGAAGAAGCGACATGAGAGAGGCACCATCTCCCAAGGAATGGTGGATTCGCATGACGCAGATAGCTTCTGCTTCGGAGGTTTTGAGGTTGAGGAGGTGGACTTCCCACAGAGGCTTCGACATGTCTAATGGAGTTTTTGTGACGTTAGAAACGTAGTCTTCGAGGAATCGGTCGGGATCGGGAAAGTCAAGATGGGGATCTATTGGTGGAACTATGACGTGGTCCTCTATGTTTACTGTGGTTGGATTCCATCTCCATTTCCTACCATCCTTTACCTGTCCCATCAAACAGGTCAACACAGAATATCTGAAACCTCGTAATTACAGTTAAAATTTCATTGCCCAGACCATGGTTTTTTATAGGACAAACTTGAAATTTGAAAATCTCAGCGTTACTGTCAAGTGCAGCCGAGAAGGCTCGTTTCTACAGGATTAAACTAACAATTAAAAAACAAAGTCCCATGTGTGATCTCTGTTTCCTTTTACAGTTTTACCGGTCCAATTTTCAAAGCTAAAATAAAGGCACGCGAAGTTAATGAATATAATATAACTTCAAAAAGATAATTAGATGAAAGTATAGAACCAGCTAATCGAAGATCAGTAACAAGGCGACAATTTACTATTTTGTTAATAAAATAATAGCAAGCATCTGCGTGGGATTATGCATGAGATTATCTCCATTCCAAGTCCATATTTTCTCATCATCAAGTCTGAAAGAGAAAGCCAAGTTTGGTTTGTGGCATAGACGGCGACAACGACAAAACGCAATATATATATATAGAGAGAGAGAGAGAGAGAGGGAGAGAGAGTTTAGACTTGTAACAATTGTATAACTGTTGAATAAAGCAACTCCATTTTCAATCAAGGAAGGCACTAAAATAACGTTTCTTCTCTAATACATCATCGTATTGTTTTTGGCGAAGCAGAGAGTCAAACAAAAAAAAAAAAAAAAAAAAAACGGAAAACACACAGAGAATGAATGAGAAAATAAACTGGGGTGTGTGTACTGTACCAGATTGCTGGAGAACCTGGGATGGTTGAGTAGAGTATTGATTAAGCCTTGTTTGACGACTTCAGGATCGATTCTTGTCTTCACCCCCATGACTGCAATAACGTAATAGTCGAAGCCAGGCGCGTGGAACATCCTCGATCCTGGACTCACTACCTCGCCCTCTTTCGTCCTGCCCATCGTCTTCCTCCCTTCTGCTTTCTCAATTACTCCTCTGCAACACTTTCTGTCTTTTCTTTAGCCTCAGGACTCGCTCAGATGTCGAAATAACAGTGTTAGCTTTTAACGGCACGGGGCTCATGGATGACTGCCACAGTACTCCCCGATGGATGGATGTTAATTGGATAAATATTGTGCAGATACTGAAACACTGAAATATTGATTTGAGGTTGATTATATCTCCGACTCTGACTAGTATTGCTTCTGAGTTTGATTTCTGTGCGCTTAAAGTTACCAACTTTTCTTGTTTTATCCGTCAAGTGGGAACGGGGAGGCGACCAAATTTTCAGGTTAGGTAGGAATCCACGGGGACTGATCTGCCTTTCTTTTAAGGGTACTACCAGAGCTGGAATATTCTAACACAACTCGGGTTTTAAGGAGTAATTTTATATAATGCTGAGTTCATCATTTGAAATGGTCTGTGTATGATCTGTAATATTTACCCTATCAGCGTTAATTAGTTCAAAGAACGGAAAAACTACTCAGGTCAAAAAAGGAGGCAGATCAAAGAAACAAGACAAGTAATGAGTCACTCCACTGATACGAGCTAGTTTAGTTGCGGACGCACTTGAGTTTACACACACTCACACGCCCCTGACCGGATGATTCAGATTAGGCGAACAAAAACAGTCCACATCCAAATGCCCATTGCTTCATTAATTCAAGGTTAAATGATAAATAAAGTCTAACATTCTTTTGGTTTAATTTGTCTTGTGCATAGACAAGCTAACTAACACCTAGCTAAATAATATTGGTTAGAGATTAGTGGGAGCACGAAAACTTTCTGGGACACGGAAGTAGCTTACTATGATTACAAATTGATACGTTGAAGTTATTCTTTAAATAAATAAGTAGTGAGCAAGTGTCACCTGGGGGTGTAGCTCATATGGTAGAGCGCTCGCTTCGCATGCGAGAGGCACGGGGTTCGATTCCCCGCACCTCCAATTTTTTCCCCCAATATCTTAGGTACTGAGGGCTTTTTGTTTTTTCCCCAAAAAGATGCCGTTAGTTTGTTTAGATTGGGCCAAATAAAGGGGCCTTCCTTTTATGTTATTAAATGGGCTTTTCCTGCTTTACTCGTTGATAGGGCCTCTGCTTTTGTGTTTACGGGCCCAATGCTCCTCTTGAGCATATGGATGAAATAAAATTGTGAGAATGCTTTTAATTATGTTGGTATTTCTTTGGTTTTAAATATAAGACTTTTTTTATAATGTAACCAGATGAGTATTTTTTTTTTGACAGAATTGAATTATGTTGGTATATTATTACCCTGACATTATATTTTTTTGACCGAATTGAATAAATATATATTTTAGGCCAATGTAAGCTAAGACTTCATTATTACCCTCACATTATATTTCATAAACAAGTTTGAGTTGTCGTGGCTCATTTGTTTATTTGTTTGCTTTCGAAGATCAAATCCCATATTTGTTATTTTCTGTTTCCTTGCTTCCACACTGGATCCCTTCAACCAGCATTTATTTTTTCAGCTCAAAAAAAAAAAACCAGTAATTTATTTGTGTGTTGGCCCATAAAAGGGGTGCCACGGACTGGCAAAAACCCAAAAAAGGAGTACCACGGAAACTGTTATTTTTATGTGGGCCCTTGTACAGGTCAATCGTGCGGTCGTGACATCCTCACATTCCATGCTAATTGTAAACATGGAGTGCCGGCAGCAAAAGTCATCCAGGTTGATTTTGAATGACTGAGATTAAATTTAAATTTCTTATACATTTTAATTAATTTTTGTTTTAATAGATATAAAATTTAAAATAAAAAATAATTGTATAGTTAACACATTTTTCAAAATTAAATTTATCACTAAAAAAACTACATATAAAAATTTTGAGTCTCAACTATTCATATCATATTTTAAAAGAAAAATTATAATAATATCACATTCAAGATAATTAAATATAAAAAAGTCTCTTAAAATTATTAAATTAATTTAAAGTCTAAAAAGATCTCATTGCAAGAGATTCTACTTGTTTAATTACTAAACTGTCATTATCTTTTTTTAACATGTATTAGTAATAGTTAACAACTTAAGGTGTAATAATTAATAATTATCGTGACATGTATTAATAACACATTTTCTCAGCGTATCACAAAAATGTAATGTATGAGTTATCAATACATGTTGTGATAATTGTTAATCACAATTAACAACTATCACGATAGATATTAATAACACATTTGCTCAGTATCACATAATGTATGAGTTACCAATACTTGCTGTAATAATTGTTAATTGTTACATTTTAAATTGTTAACGACGGTTCTTTCAGTTGTCAATGCATACTTAAAAAAAAGAACAAAAAATTAGTAATTAAATAAGTAAAATCTCTTTTAATAAGGTCTTTTGAAACTTCAGATTAATCTAATTCTTTTAGGCAATATTTTTGTATTTAATTATCTTGAATACGATTTGATTGTTATTTTTCCTATTTTAAATAATCTAACTACGTTGCCGATGAGCACGTAGCCGCTGAGGGGGTTGTTGGGTTCCTTTTTCTTTTGCCCTGCCTCTGACAAGTTATTTATCTGTTTAATGTTTGTACCGCTTCCTTCCTTCCTTCCTTCCTTCCACCTCACTTCTCTCATTCTGATTCCTCGACCCATCACACGCCCATGGCTCCAGCGGCCACACCTACTATTTCGTCGTCCGAACCTCCGAAGCTTCACGCCTCTGACATCGGAAGCATCAAAGCCTTTGCCGAATCTAATGGAGACTCCCCCATCCCTTCCTCCTACTATTCTATCGTTGAAGCCCGAGACGACGTCGCAGACGACCTTGCTTCCTCCTTCCCCGTCATCGATTTCTCTCTCCTTACTTCCGACGACCCTCAGCTCCACGCCCACGCCGTCACTCAACTCGGCAACGCCTGCGCCGAATGGGGTTTTTTCATGGTAAAATTCCTATCTGTCCCTGCTTTTGGTTTTCAGTTCTGTTTTAGGTTAACGATGTGTGAATTGTGGCAGCTCACAAATCATGGGATCTCGGAGAATCTGATGGAGGAAGTGATGAGTAAATCTCACGAATTCCATAATTTGCCGACAGAGGAAAAGAAGGAATTTGCGGACAAGGGTCCCTTGGCACCCATCCGACATGGCACCAGTTTCTACCCTGAAGCAGAATTGTTTCATTACTGGAGGGATTACCTGAAGGTCATCACACTCCCAGAATTCAATTTCCCCCACAAACCTCCTGGTTTCAAGTAAGTTCGTCAACTCTGTTTTCTCAGATTCTTGAATCATCCTTTGTGTAATCCCCTCTGTCACCATTTGTACAGGGAGGTGGCCTATGATTATAGCCGGAAAATCAGGGCGGTGGCGAGAACTTTGCTTAAAGGGATATCGGAGAGCCTGGGATTAGAACCCATGGCCATTGTGGAGTCCACTGGTTTTGATTCTGGTTTACAGATTTTCGCCGTCAACCTGTACCCTCCTTGCCCTCAGCCAGACCTGGCCTTGGGCATGCCTCCTCACACCGATCACGGCCTGCTGACCCTGCTCTACCAGAACGGAATCGGAGGCCTGCAGGTCAAGCACGACGGCAAGTGGGTCAACGTCAATCCTCTTCCCAACTGCCTCATCGTCAACACTGCAGATCAACTCGAGGTAACTAGGACACTTCAATTCCTAAATACCTACATTCACGTACAAGCCATTCTCTTTGTTCAAGGTTAAACATTGATCGTTAATTAACTAGGCAGTGAGCAACGGGAGGTATAAGAGCATCTGGCATCGGGCCGTACTGAACAACAAAGACACAAGGTTAAGCATAGTGCTGGCGAACGGACCAGAGCTGGAGAAGGAGATAGCACCGGCGGCGGAGCTGGTGGAGAGAGAGGAGGCAACAATGTACAAGAAGATGAAGTACAGGGACTACTTCTCCAAGGTTCAGCAGCTGACGGGATTAGTGAACACAAGTAGATTGGATAAGGTTGGGATTAATCCTCAAAACTGATACTACCATAGCACCAATCGTATGGGATTGTGGTGTGTAAATGTGAGTTATGTTTGTGAGCGGAGGCTTGATTGTTGTATCTGTAGCCTGCGGCTACTGGTTGAAGTAGTCAATAATTAGGAATGTAGGATGTCAAATCCCCATCCCCGCAATAAAGAGTTATAGCACGTTGAGCAAACCCTTCTTTTTATTTTTCTTTAGATTTCACCTTTTATATATATATATAAAATATGCAATTCACATAATCTACTATTTATATAGAAAATCAGCAGACAAAGGCACATGGGCACTGCGAGCTCAGATCTGCATATTTGGGAGCATCCTTCTCCTTTGCGTGAATCTATAGAGTTCATCACAAGGGCCATGGTAGTAATAATCCTTCATTATACGCATTTCAACGGTCTCATTCATTCTCTCTCTTTTTTTAAATAATAATCCTTCATTATAGGCATTTCCTTTGTAAATGATCCCATAATTTCTCACATTGAACGGGAATGCGTTGTTTCGAGTAAAGCTCCAAAACTTTTCTGAGCATGGTTCCAATATCTTGGGCTTTGGGCCATAACATTTACGAATCTTGAAGGAGACATGGACACATTTTTTAAGTGTCCTGGGCTTTAACAAGATGGGCTTCTATGGCCCAAAATAATGTTCCTCCGTTGTGGGTATCCCTATCAGCTCAATAGATTCAGAAATACTTACAAGGCGGCTCCCACGAGCTTTTTACGTAGTAGCATCTTTATTCTCCCGCCTCCTACTTTACTGTTTGCTATTTTTCATATTTGATCATTGATTCATATCAGCGCCCCTTCGTTTATTTGTATTGTGTTGTTTTTTCATAATTTTAATGCAATATAATATCCGAAAAGGAAACAGAAAAACAACGAAGCCTGTCACCCTTTTTTGGGTCGAAAAAGTATTCGTCCACATGCAATTGTTGGTTTCCTTCAAAATTTTAAAAAATTGGATTCAATCGAATCAATCCATCGTTATCACATACATGGCCGTAACCAGATTAGGAGAAACATCCCATTTGAACTAGGGTCAAAATTAAATTTGGAGTCGTCCATAAAAAATGAATATACGAAGTAATTGCAAGAAAAATTCAAAGAACAGTGTGTTTAATAAAATGTGTAATAGAAAGTACTACCTCCAGTCCTAATTATAAGAACTAATTGACTAATTTAAAGAGATTAAAAAAAATTTGAGTTAGTTATTTGTAATAAATAGATGTTGTATTTCTTAAAATATCTTTACTAATCAAGTTTATTGGCTAGAACTACTATTATTAGAAGAATTATCTTAGGAAAAAATATATAAATATGAGAGACAAAATAGATTGGAATCTTATAATTATGACCAAAATAAAAGTCAAATGAGGTTTTATATTAAAGACCGGAGGTAGTATTAATAAAAAACAGGAGAGCCGGAAAAATAAAAACAAAAAACACCGTTAGCTTTGCTATTTGGGGGGGGGGGACACTGTTAGCATTATTTCAATAGATTTCTTCACCACAAAAGTACGAGAAAATTGCTTATATTTCCACAGAAATTTATAAGTAAAACGTGATTTTTTTATAAGAACAACTCAATCGGATTTTATACGTGATAAATATTTTCTTTTATCTATAAATAAAATTTCTAAGAGATCTGCAATATATATCTCGCCAAATAATTTCGTCAAGACCACGACAAGTTCTAGATGACAGTATCCATCGTGTTTCTATTTTTCGCCAACGTGCTCTCTTTGTCTTCATAGAAAGTTGCTTATCCTCATTGAGTTCTTCTTCTTCCCTCACCTCTGGCCTTTCATTAATTGTTTATAAATATATCCCTTGCCTTCACTCCCACTCATTCATTCAATCATCGCTCGCTCTGATTTCACATATCTTATCCCCATGGCTCCACCCCCTACAGCCTCCATTTCCTTGTCTGGACCTCCCAAGCTTCACGCCTCCGAAATCGGCAGCATCAAAGCCTTCGCCGAGTCCAATCGTGGCTCCGCCATCCCTTCCTCCTACTATTCGATCGGTGAACCCCTAGACGACGTCGCAGACCACCTCGCTTCCTCCATCCCCGTCATCGATTTCTCTCTTCTCACGTCCGCTGACCCTCAGCTCCATGCCAACGCTGTCTCCCGACTCGGCAATGCCTGCTCTGAGTGGGGCTTTTTCATGGTAAACTTGCAATCCATCTCTGCTTTCTGACCTGCAATCGTTTTCTGTTTGAGGTTAACGATGTGTGGGTATCGTGGCAGCTCACGAACCATGGGATCACGGAGAAGCTGATGGAGGAGGTGATGAGCAAGGCGCACGAATTCCATAACTTGCCGGTAGAGGAAAAGAAGGAATTTGGCGACAAGGGTCCCTTGGCACCCATCCGACACGGCACCAGCTTCCACCCTCAAGCAGAGAAGGTTCATTACTGGAGAGATTACCTCAAGGTGATCACACTCCCAGAATTCAATTTCCCTCACAAACCTCCTGGTTTTAAGTGAGTTCATCAACTCTCTGTTTCCTCTGATTATTGGATTGGCCTTTGTATATATAATCCACTCTATGGTACTGTCTGGACAGGGAGGTGGCTTATGATTATAGCAGGAAAATCAGGGCGGTGGCGAGGACTTTGCTGCAAGGGATATCGGAGAGCCTGGGATTAGAACCCACGGCCATAGTGGAGTCCACTGGTTTTGATTCTGGTTTACAGATATTCGCCGTCAACCTGTACCCTCCTTGCCCTCAGCCAGAGCTTGCCCTGGGTATGCCTCCTCACTCCGATCACGGCCTCCTCACCCTGCTCTACCAGAATGGAATCGGAGGTCTTCAGGTCAAGCACGATGGCCAGTGGGTCAACGTTGATCCTCTTCCCAACTGTCTCATCGTCAACACTGGAGATCAACTTGAGGTCACTCCCACTCCTCATCTCCTAAATATCTACACACACGACGCACACTTTTCTGCATGTGTGTGTATATATTCAGTTGATATATGCGTTAAACATTGATTCTTAATGGATTGATTAGGCGGTGAGCAACGGGAAGTATAAGAGCATCTTGCACCGGGCAGTATTGAACAACGAAGACACAAGGATAAGTCTAGTGCTGGTGAACGGACCAGAGCTGGAGAAGGAAATAGGGCCGGCGCCGGAGCTGCTGGAGAAAGAGGAGCCATTGTACAAGAACATAAAGTACAAGGACTACTTTCAGGTTCAGCAGCAGAGGAGGTTCGCCGACAAAAGTGGATTGGATGAAATTCGGGTCAATCCTGCAAACTGATATATGCCAATATGTCGTCATCACTAATAATTGATCGTTCGTATTTATATGCGTCGAGTGTCGCAAACAAATCTGCCAGTGTGTTCGGTGGAGATGTTTGTAGAGTTTGTATGATGGAGATGTTCAATTACTCAATAATGCGGGATTTCAAATCCACATCCTGGCTGGCACATCGTGATAAAATATTAAAAAAATTGGAGGAATTTATTTTTTTTTAAAAAAAATCATGCAACTAATATATCCATTTCATCTAATTTGAAATAAAAAATGGGTAATATAGTGCTACCTTTGGTTTCTAATGAAAAAGCTAGTTTGAGATTTAATTTAGTTTTAAATATTTATTTTGTCTCTTATATTTTTTTTTTTAAGATAATTTTTGTAGTTGTTGCACATGTTAAAATTTCATCAATTGGTAGTTCTAACTAATACGTATGATTAACAAGAGTATTTTAGAAAAGATAACACATACTAATTATAAGAGCTAGTTGACTAATTTGAGGAGATTAAGAAAAGAAGATAAGTTAGTTATTTGTCATAAATAGGTGTTGTCTTTTCTAAAATATCCTTGCTAATCAAGTGTATTGGCTAGAACTACCATTATTAGAAAGACTATCTTTAAAAAAATACATAAATATTAGAGACAAGATGGATTGAGGTCTTATATTTAGTACCAAAATAAAAGTCAAATGAGGTTTTATATTAAGGACTAGAGATAGTATTTATTATAAATAACTAAATTAATTAATTTCTTTAATTAACTCAAATTAGTCAACTAACTCTTATATTAATCACCGGAGCTAGTAATAAGGTGACTTGTGATGACCTATATCATGCACGCGAACTGCTTCACTTGACTGTAGCTCATCGAGAGAGTCCAAAACGTTCCTTTTGACGTTAGAGATCACGACGCAAAATGAGAGGATATCCAATATCAACATGCATGAAGGCAACCTAAGATATATGGTTCCAGAGCTGACAAAGTGTATGTGACAGAACGAATATGATGTTTTGAATAAAACTACTGATCAGTGTTATTCCATCTTCTGAAATGCCAATTTTGGGTTGAAGGGGGTAATCATCTTGTTCTAAGAGTGACTGTGTGGAAGGGATGATAATAAACCTATCAAGAAACTTGCAGGAAACACTGATATTCCATTTCTTAATTTTGGGACGGCTCAATTGGATTCACTTTGGGAAAACTTAATTTGATTAAAGAGACTGGGGTGAACTATCGCATTCATATAGAGTAAGTTTTATGGCTGCAATTAGAATTAAGCTTGCAGAGGACATAATTGTGTACATAGTTGGCGAGCCCTTCCGTAAAAATAGGTGACTATGTATATATATTTATATATATATGAGCTGGTTTCCTCTAGCTAGGATTATTTGATGATCGCCCTGCTATGTTTATGATTGAGCTTTAATTTTATTCCTCTGGTTGAAATTATGCGTATTAACCCTTGGAGGTAATTTTATTAATAATCTTGGTCAATCACCAATGTGAGCAACGGGAAAGTATAAGCAATAATTGTTGCTTTAAGCGGATCGGATCTGAACAAGCTAAGTTAGAGCCGGACCGCAGGTTGGGTTGGTTTTGCAGCGGTTTAGGGGAATAACACAGTTAGAAGATATTCCTCCGATCCTTAATATAAGACCCATTTAACTAATTTGATTAGATTAAGGAAGTTAGGTAAGTTAGTTAATTATAAGAAAAGTGACACATTTTTCCTAAAACGCCATAATCATCTTTTTTAATACCCGCTCTTCCTCTTCTACTTGATTGTGGTTGAAGGAGCATCTATAGGGGTAATTTAGAGAAAATTGATAAATATGATAAATGAGTCTTATATTTAGGACCAAAACTAACTCAAGAATTAGGTCCTATATTAAGGACCGGAAGAGTATGTAAGTACTTTAGGAGACCCAGGAACATTTTAGATTTAAAGAAAGGGAAAGAATTCTAAACAAAAAGAACGAAGCACTTCCTAAATAAATAGATGACATGATATATAAAAGTTTGACACTAAGCATAGCAACTTTTCATATAAAGGGAAAATATTGAGTAAGTGTTGACTAGATACTTTTACAGCCATCGATAATATCAGAATGTCGATTACATATTAATATTTAATATTATTGTGAATGCAGGACTTTATGTTTATTGTTTATGACAATTTTATTTATTGATGAATGAATTTATAAAGTAGAGACCAATTTTACATAAACAACATATGTAAAATGAAAAGATCAAACAGATACATTTTCTGGTAAATAAAAAAAACAGATAAATTTTAAATAGTATATAAGCAATGAATCCACCTCATCATGGGTTTGATCCCTAGCAGTGTGTATTAAAAAGATCCCGTGGCCAACACTAAAATCTCTTCGGAAAGTGTACAATATGAGGGAATTAATTACTACAGACAGTGGATATCCTAGACTCAAGCAGGGAAAAAAAAAATTTCACGTGAAGAAAGTAATGCTTCCAGTAAGTATATATGTTGCTTACTTATTGAACCGTGAAAATATATTCTAAAACGGAGATAGAATAGTTAAAAGAAAGAGCTTTTCATGATTTTAATGCTCTCCATGCATTGTTTTAATAATGAAATCATGTATTTGCCAAATTACAGTTATCATTTACTATCTTAACATTCATTATTGTATTAATTAAAAGCTATTCTGTTGTCATTGAAATTTCTTTAATGATTATGTTTCTTATTTGGAATGCGGGCTAACTAATACATGGAGAAGACTTAATTTGAAATAAAAATGGGCAACAGTAATTAAAAATATAGTGACTTGTGATGACCTGTATCATGCAAGCAAATTGAATGGGTTTTCATATATTATATCAAGGGCTAATTGGAACCTGCTTTACTATTGATTTTAGCTCAGGAGAGTCCAAAACGTTCCTTTTGACATTAGAAATCAATCACGACGCAAAATCAGAGGACGTCCAATATATATGCATGAAGGCGCAAACTAAGATATACGTACAGTTACAAAGCTAATACAATGATCCATAACAAGTGTGACAAAATGAACGTGATAATGCAGATGGGCGTTATATGTTGATGAGTGATAATGTCCTTTAAGTTTTTTCAAATCTCATTTCTTTTTTATTTTTCAAAACAATCATTTTAATGGATATAGTAAAATGAAATAAAGGAAAATTCATTAACTATTATTTTTGGGGCCTTCACGGCTTTGGATTCAGCTTGGGAAAAACTTTTGTTAAAAAGACTTAGGTGAACTAATATCCCGTTAGTGTATTTTTGTTGGCGGATTTGATGATGGCTACAATATGGATAGAGCTTACACAGGACATGGTTGGTGTCATAGTTGCAGTGTTTTTGCTTTTGGTTTCTTCAGTGTTTTGTATTCATGACTTTTACTTTGATTTTATTTACTACGTGGGGTCGCTGAACATTAATCGTAATTAAATACCGAATATATATGATAAATATTTGACCTTGTAGCTATTGACAATAATCATAAAATAAAGCTTTGCGATGGGAATAAAATAATTAGAAACCGATGCACAGCACATGCAAGTCTAATAAGATGGTGCTGATCAAGCATCCCTTACCTGCACTTAACTCCACCCCTTCATTCAATATATCATCATCACTCGCTCTGATTTCACAATCTTACTATCTCATCCCCATGGCTCCACCCCCTACGGCTTCCATTTCCTCGTCGGAACCTCCCAACCTTCACGCCTCCGACATCGGCAGCATCAAATCCTTCGCCGAATCCAATGGTGTCTCCCCCATCCGTTTCTCCTATTACTCTATCGCTGAACCCCAAGACGACGTCGCCGACCACCTCGCTTCCTCCATCCCCATCGTCGATTTCTCTCTCCTTAATTCCCACGATCCTCAGCTTCACGCCGACGCCGTATTTCGGCTAGGCAAGGCCTGCGCTGAGTGGGGCTTTTTCATGGTAAACCTGTAAATTTTTCTCTGCTTCCTGTCCTGCAATCACTTCCTGTTTGGGGCTAACGATGTGTACATATTGTGGCAGCTCACGAATCATGGGATCTCGGAGAAGCTGATGGAGGAGGTGACGAGCAAGGCCCACGAATTCCATAACTTTCCGGTAGAGGAAAAGAAGGAATTCGTGGACAAGGGTCCCTTGGCACCCACCCGACACGGCACCAGCTTTTTCCCTGAAGCAGAGAAGGTTCATCACTGGAGGGATTACCTCAAAGTGATCACACTCCCGGAATTCAATTTTTCTCACAAACCTCCTAGTTTCAAGTAAGTTCATCAACTCTCTGTTTCGTCTGATTCTTGGGTTTGCCTCTGTATAATGCATTCTATGTTACAATCTACACAGGGAGGTGGGTTATGATTATAGCAGGAAAATCAGGGCGGTGGCGAGGACTTTGCTGCAAGGGATATCGGAGAGCCTGGGATTAGAGACCCCGGCCATTGTGGAGGCCACTGGTTTTGATTCTGGTTTACAGATTTTCACCGTCAACCTGTACCCTCTTTGCCCTCAGCCAGAGCTTGCCCTGGGTATGCCTCCTCACTCCGATCATGGCCTCCTCACCCTCCTCTGCCAGAACGGAATCGGAGGCGTTCAGATCAAGCACGACTGGGTCAACGTTGATCCTCTTCCCAACTGCCTCATTGTCAACGCTGCAGATCAACTTGAGGTCACTCCCACTCCTCATCTCCTAAATATCTATACGCACGCAACGATCTATATATATATATATATGCGCGTTAAACATTTATTCTCTCAATTATTGGTTAGGCGGTGAGCAACGGAAAGTATAAGAGCATCTTGCACCGGGCGGTATTGAACAACAAAGACACAAGGATAAGTCTAGGGCTGGCGAACGGATCAGAGCTGGAGAAGGAGATAGGGCCGGCGCCGGAGCTGCTGGAGGAAGAGGGGCCATTGTTCAAGAACATAAAGTACAAGGACTACTTCCAGGTTCAGCAGCAGAGCAGTCTGGCCGACAAAAGTGGATTGGACGAAATTCGAGTTAATCATCAAAACTGATACATGCCAATATGCCGTCATCACTACCAATTGATCGTTCGGATAAGCGGATTGGATGCATGTGAGCGGGTTTTAGTACCCTTTGTACGGGCCACTTCTCGTTACTGGTTCAATACTCAATAATGCTTGAGAATAGTCACAACAGATCTTATTATGTGCGTATCTATAAAGGTATTTTTCTTTAGACAAAGTATAAAAAATAAGTTATATTCCTCGTATCCTTAATATAAGACATTTTATAATATAATTTATACTATAAGATGAACTTAAATTTAGGACTGGGAAGGGTACTATGTATGGCTTATATATGAATGGCAGCTTTAATTATCTTGAGTTTTACTAATGAATAAAAAACAAGACCGAATACTAAACAGGTTGAAGTAGTGCTTTAAGGGTCAGTGAATCAAATTAAGTTAAATTCTGGGGTAAAACCAATCATATTAAAATAATTTAATTTAATTGAAATTAACAAGATACAACAACGTAATAATCACTAATAACAAAATACAAAGAAATATAACAATAGTTTAATTGTAACAATAACAAAGTAAAATAACATTAAAAATTTTAATCTTTACAAATTCTCAGTAAATAAAATTAATAATTATTGATATACCATGCATAAAATTTGATATCAGTCGTATTGTGCAAAATCTACATATAAATAGCGTGATTTTGTACAAATTTTACATTACAATATAGATATAAAATTTTATGTATCAGTTGATTAGATTAATCTTCACATCAACTAAACATAATTCTCTTAGCTAGTTTTATATTATTGGTATGTGTTGGTTGGTTTTCACGGTCTGAGCTGTAGTAGTTTCAACTGGATCTGACTTCTATATGGCGATCCCTGAAATCTCTTTCCATTTATAGTCTTCCCATGTACAAGCTACTTAACAGTGGAACTAGTTTTGATAAGTATCCCAATATCATCATATTTGGACTATCTAAATCTGGTTTGGATGCTCCAAATTTAATTTATTTTTTATATTTATATTTATTTTTAAAAATAATTATTTTAATGAGTATAGCATCTAAAATAAAAATAATCTACTAACTATCATTTTTTGAAAAATAATTTTTATTTGACATAAAAATAAAAAAAATTAAATGTGAATTATCCAAATCAAATATGAGTGCGTGAGTCTGTGGTGCTTTCCAGATAAATAATGCTAATGGCTCAAGGTTCAAAACCGAGTGGTTTATATATGAACGAGAAATGTAATGATCCCACAACTTCGAAGCCAAAGAAATACTCCATTTTCATTATATTATTTTTTTTAATTCTATTCCATTCGGCGCTGGTAAAAAACAAGAAAAAAAAATTGTATTCCATTCTGCATGGCCAAATCTATGTGGAAATTCGATCGCCATTTGCCTAAGGCGGAAAGCGCTATGACTCTTCTTCTTCACGATGCCCAACGATCTACTTTGGCCCTTCAGAAACGTGCACGTGTACCAGAGATGACGTGCATCGAACCACGTAATTGAACAGGACAGAATTCATTCCTTCAGTTACACTTCGACCAAAAGAATAAAATATAGAAAGGAATCTTTGCTTATGGAACTCTATTTTGGACTTCAAACAACTTATGATATTTCCTCCAGATTCGTTCTTATCCCCAAGCAAAGTTCCACTCATACATATATTTATATAATTGATCGAAATCATTTCAGACATGTTGGATCATCAAACACAGACTTGCAGAGAAGAGCAGAAATGGTGCCAGAGCGTCAAATTTTCAATATCTCAGGACCTACTTATCTCAAATCCGTTGACTGGTGTGTTCGTGATCTCTCCTAAAATCTCTTGCCGCATGAAAATTATGTACAAGCTAACAGCAACCACATTTAAAGCGTTACTCTATATATATATATATATATATATATATTTATGGGTTTCTCATGCATGCAGGAATAACGCAAACCACAGAAGATGCGTCCTCGCAAGCTTGGTTCAAGGAGTGTACGTTTATGAACACGACCGCCGAATGAAACGGTTCGGACCCAAATCTCTGGCTCTTCCCTGGTGGCGCTTCTTCCACTTTCATCTCATTGAACCTCTCCACGATAGCTCCGATCACTCTGTCGTCGGAGCCGTCCTCCAGCTCCACTCCAAATCCGGCAACGTCGTCGGCAATTCCCCAAAATACGTCATCGCATTCCGAGGAATCATCACCGCCGCTCCGGCCCCACCTCTGTACAATGACTTCCTCTTATGTATCCGATCCTTCTTCGGCACCCTCCACAACAGCACCCGCTTCCACCACGCCGTCAGCAGAGTTCAACACTGGGTTACCATGGCAGGTGGTGCTCCCAACATCTGGCTCACCGGTCACTCCTTAGGCTCAGCCATAGCTTTGCTCGCTGCCAAGAACATGGCCATGTCGGGTTGTCGTCTCCCTACCTACCTTTTCAACCCTCCCTTTCCTTCGGCTACGCTGGAGAGGACTGAAAACCCGAAACTGCGTCAAGGAATTCACATTGCATCTTCTGTGGTGAAAGCGGGAGTCTCTATTTATTTACGGAGCCAACACCAGAAGAAGGAAGATCAATTTTCTGCCCTGTCGGATTGGGTGCCTTGTTTGTTCTTGAATCCAGGTGACCCCACTTGTTCAGGTTATATAGAATATTTTGAGCAGAGGAAGAAGATGAAGGAGCTCGGGGCTGCAGAATTGGAGGATGTGGCCACAAAGCATACTCTTAAGAGCTTGATCATGTCTAATGTGTTTGACATAAATTCGGAGCCCCGCCATTTGCTTCCTTCTGCTGAGTTAATCATCAACCGGGCTCAGTCGCCGTGCTTCAAAGCGGCTCATGGGATTACACAGTGGTGGGACCCTAGTCTGCGTTCTCACCCTGTTGTGTATCGTTACAAGTAGTAATAGCTTGACAAGGTTTTTACCTAAAAATGAGAAAAGAAAGAGCCGATGAATAGTCGCCTCACATCTGATAATTAAGATCTCACGCAAACTAAAAGTGAGGCTTGCTTTTTCATCCCAATATGTTTCTCTCCTTATTTCACTTAACATATGCTTTAAGGATAGCATATACTCCTCCTCCATAATATATAATCAGAATTGATGTTAGTCTTGCATGCAAGACCTATTTTACAAGTTTATCAATTTTTTTTGCAAATTAACCCCACCAATAATAATTAAGTAGGACAGGGAAGGAGAAAATTAAAGAAGCTGCTTAGAGTGTTTTAAAACAAAAAACATATCATATTAACTAATTTAACTAATATTCTTAATCTACTCAAATTAGTTAATTAGGTCTTACATTAAGGACTAAAGGAGTAATAATATAAGGGTAATAATCAATAAGATAGTAGTATCTCCTGTCTTTAATATAAGATCCAATTTACTAATTGGAGAGATTAAGAAAGTTACTAAATTACTTTAAAGTACTTATATTTATTATTTTTCTTCAAACTGATTTGACTCAAATAAATAACCTGATGATATACATAAATATTTTCAAAAAAATTGTGTAATATACGATGTAATTAAATAATTTAGTAGTTGTACAAATCAAGAAGTAACTGAAGAGAAAGATGGAATTACGTACAAGACTTGGTGTTTTTGGTAATCATCGGACTACATGTGATATGTTGTTATTGCTATTAATCTAGAAGACTCTGCTATTTAGCTGTACTTGATATTGCTATTAATCACGTGTACGTGCGACGGTGCGATAATCTTAGATTCTTGTCTTAATATATTTAATTTATAATTCATGCACATGTGCAGAGTACTCTTTAAATTAACCCCAAACGTTCCTTCCATCCACTACTTTACGGGTCGTTAATTAAGTTGATGATAGTAAAGGTATTGGATTGGACCTAATACCCTTTAAATTGTTCTATTCCCTCGAATATATGCTTCAACTGTCAAGTTATTCTATAACGATTCCCCTGTAAGTGGGGGTTAAAGGCAAAAATAAAATTTGACAAAAAAAAAAGGAATGCCGAGTTAATTCTATTTACTATTATTCAATGTAATGATTGATTAATGATTAATGGTGCAGAATAATATATTCATGGACCCAATTATACTCTGTTACGTTCCTGTCTTGACAGAACCCAGTGGGTCACAACACGGAGACACAGTTATTCCACTGTTTCTGGGCCCAGGACTCATCAACAAGGCCCAGCCCACCCATCTACGTACTTTATTTTAGATTAAACATTTTCCCACATATTTTATGGATTAGTATAAACTTGATAACATAATATTAATTAATGGAAAATAGTAGATTTAATATCATTGTATTGATGATTGATTTGAACACTGATGTATTGATAGCCCTTTCAACCACCTCTTGTTTGTTGTAAAAGGCATCTATTAGGGGTGCACATGGGCAAGGCTGGGCAGGGCAGGACCCCTGCCCGATGCCCGACTCGAAATATGAACGGGCTGCAAAATGCAGCCCGCTGCCCGACCCTGCCCATAGAAGCCCTAACCATTTTGGGCTGGGCATGGGCGGGCTGGGCAGGGCGGGCTTCGTTGCCCAAATAGTGATGACCTGCCGATATCACATGTAAAAAAACTTTCGTCCATAACTGAAAATTACATTTCATAGGATGTACTCAATAAAGCTCAAGAAGAACAAGTTAAAAGCAAGATACTATTGCTTTTTTTAGAAAAATTAGACCCCTAAGATGGAAAACTAACAGACATGTAACAATAATAAATTAAATTGCAAAGAGGAGGGAATAACTTTTTTTTGGGTAAAGAAATGTAATATATTAATATTATTTTATAAATTATAATATATATAAATATAATCTGGGCAGGGCCAAATGGGCAGGGCAGCATGTCCTGCCCGATGCCCAGCCCTGCCCATGAAATGCCCAGCCCAAAGATGCCCATTCTTTTTCGGGCTCCTTTTTTTTGGGCTGGGCAGGGCAATTTTTCTTCGGGCTTGGACGGGCTTAGCGGGCATTTGGGCTTCATGCACACCCCTAGCATCTATGGCCCTAGCTGGGCAAGCGTGACCAATACCATGTTGAGTGGCCCCAATTCTCTCTTCCTCCCTGACTTGACAGTATATGAAGTTTATTATTCTTTTTAATTCTAAATATAGAAGTTTGATAATTAAAGAAATTAACTAAGTTATCATCTCTCAAAAAAACATGTGTTGATTTTTTTAAATGTTTATTTAACCATTCGCAATGAAAATTACTTTTATATAAAACCCTTCCATAATACATATGTGTAATTGATAAGAATAGTTTGAAAAAAATATTAATTTGAGAGAGAGTGGATTAGCGTATTTCATTTATGGTCAACATAAATCTTTCAATTAGTTTCTACATTTAAGACAAGCACTTAACCATTCACATTGTATTCAACCTTTTCATATTAACACATATTCACAACTAAGGAAGAGTTCGTTTAGAGTCACACTTGTAAGTATTTATAAGTATAATTCACGTAAATCTAGATAAATCTTTTCTTATATATATGTACTTACCTCACATTTCACAAATCATGATTGAAAAGTTACTTATAAACTATTTTAAATCAGCTTGAAACCTACTAGTATATATGTGGGAGTGGAATTGGATGGATGATGGACACGTAAGGATGGGAGGCGAGGACAAAAGCATTAAAGTGCGGGCGAAACGCGAACAGTACATATGGATGGGTTGGAAGTTTGTCCTGGGCTTTAAAAAGGTGGGTTTCATGCCCAATCATACATACCCTCCTTCCCTCTTATTCCTTTCAACTACGTAGTACGTGGTCCTTCTTCCTTCACGAACCACCCACTACCTCACTTCCTCTTCCCCATTTCACAAATCCATCTATACATGCCATTCAACGCCCTCGGCTACCCCACACTTCCTCTTCTTCTCTCCCACCAAACTAAACTGCCTACACACACACACACACACATTTATATTTTTATATATAGCGTTGTGTTTTGTGTGTGTGGGAGACTGTTTCAGTGCTGCTGTTAGTTAGATTGTTCAAATCAAGCTTCTGTAGTGCACAGTGGTGCACTTTGCATACGGGAACATAGATCTGGCCACCATTGCAGAAAGGTTTAATCATGATGAGGATGATGATGATGAGCTACTGTGACATAGATTTGCGGGACGACGTACAAGGAGAGGACTTGGGAGTTTTCAAGTGGGAGGAGCTATTATCATCAGATCATGAATGCTCTTTTTCTTGCTACAAGTTACAATTAATTAATCAAGCTGGCTGCTGAATCAGCTTATAATCTTCATTTATCGTATTAATCGCTTCCATTAGTGGTGTTGTTTTGGCTTTTCTCTCTTTGCACTTTCCCCCTTTACACGTCCCTTTTCTTTGGGAGTTTCTTAGCAAAAGATATGATTAATTAGGATACATGTGTCGACAGGGAACAAAACAAAGATGAACCACATTATATTTGTCGACATAAAGTGCTTTTTGAAAATCGTTACATGCACAGATATATGTATGTCACTATCTATTTCATATGACAGTAAGATTGGAATCTTGGTGAGTCGTTGTTTTGCAAACGCAAGAGTGTCGCCAATATATGTAATGCGTGCTAAAGTAGTTTATTCCGAACAATAATTTGACATAGCTTATGTGTATTAATTCAATCCAAATAATAATAGAATTTATCTATTTCACTGCGCATATAGTTTTTCTTGACTAAATAATTAAGGCAGTGAGATTTACAAAATTCATGGTGCACACAAATGCTTATTTATAGTATGACTTTTGTTGTGAAGCAGCAGAAGAAAACATTACAGCAAATTAAAGAAGCTGAATTTCTTTAGATTATACTTCACGATCTGCATTGGTAAATTATTAAACGTAAGACATTTAAATATTAATGCACATTTTATATATATATCGCACAAAAGGCATCAAATAAAAATCTTTGGACACATGATGCCATCGTTTTCAATATATATGAACCGCGCACACTATGCAGAGGTCACGTTCACACAGTAGGATAAAGTGGAGGAGTTGATTAGAAAGAAATTAAATGGTTCGACGGGCTATATAAAAATAGCATCAAATCAGAATTGAAGGTGTTAGGACCCCATGTCACGAAAATTATTTAAGTTGAATTTATCCAATACGAATTGGCCAATCACAAGTAGTGTTAGTTCAATATTATCTACAAAAATTATGTAACAAAACATATAGTTTTGTCCCCCACCGCCAAGGAAAACTGCATGTGATTACACATTCTTTTGCTTCACCATGCTTTCTCTCCTTTTCTCATTCATTTTCCTCTCACTAATAACACACCTAGCTCGCAATATTATTGGTCTCTCTCTCTATTGGATTTGACTGGCAAAACCACCAATAATACTTCATAAATTATCAGTATCAGATCACCAGCAAATGAATTGGATTATTCATTAATTGATGACAGTACTACAAGCTAACTATCCCACCAAAATTTCAAGGCATGTTTCAATGGCCTTTCTATTGCTTATTCCGATCCTTCTTTTTTTCATTATATAGGGATAATGTTAATAGCACACTTGAATTAAAGCCTGGTCGATCTGGCTACGACAAGTAGAATTAAAGAAATCACTTATAATTTGTTGACATCTTTAAGAATGAACCTACTGGAGGATCGGATGAGCCTAAATTAAACATGAATTAATCAGGGAAAGGAAGCATCATGTACACAAAAGATGAAAATGATCATCAAGGCATGATAGAGATCTGTAGCGCGTGAGTTACAAATTCTGTCCAACATTAATAAAGGAAGCCACGCGAGAGAGGGAACCGATGTGACTTGTAAACAAACGTTACAGACACTTGGGATCCATCTTCTTCACCAGTCACTATTGATCAAACTCCACAATTTGCTTATATATATGTGCACGAAGTGCAAAGCTTCAAACATATACAATATGATCCATTATATATATGTATTATATATAACTGGGACTTATCGTCATTTTCATCCATGTTCTGCTGTGTGGAAGAATTCCCACACAAAGAAGACTGTAGCTAATAATATGATATACTATGTAAAGAAAAGCACATGGAAATCAAGTATGGTTCATTAAGAATGCTTGCTTCAATAAAGACAATCTAGTACGTGTGTGAGTCTTCTATATTGATGTACTCCACTACGTACCACTCAACATTAATGGCGCAACAGAATTATCATCTATACTACCTAAAAAATGCAACTACTTGCTAACCACAACATTATTATTGGCCGTCACCAACATTTCGGTTCCATTCTTTTATGATCCAGTGCTCCTTTGTTCGATACTGATTCTCAGTTGCTTTATGATCACGAGTTCCATGTATACTATATCACTATTTGATGAGGGCCCGGCCCAATTAACACTTCATCTTTACTCTTCTTATCTTTAATATGGGAATTGAATTACATCTTTTTAGGTGTCGAAACGATTTGTTGTTAGCAGTTTTCTCCTTTTCAATGGGAAACAGTGAAGATATAAGTCTCGTAGAGATGTGAATGTACGTAAGAAAACACCCATAAATTAAAGATTTGAATGGTGAAATTTAGGTAATTAAGCTTGACGTGAACTGGTTTCAACTGTACAGGACTAAGTACTAGAGTTACGTTGGAGATTTAAGTGTTCCAGCTAACTCTATAATCTATACGGTTACGATGATTGTTCTGGTACGCAGCTGAAAAGAATTCTTTATTCAAAAGAAGCTTTTTGTGTTTGTTTGTTTTTTTTTTAACTGCTGATTGTTTATGAGCTAGGATATTTATTAAAGTGGGTGCTGATGAGGATGATGATAGAAATTCAGAATAGTGAGACTCACTCACCTAACCCACCCGACATGGATTTTTTCTTGGCTTTATAACTTTCTTCAGCTGGACCATGCAATCTTTGGAGAGAGTTCTATGTTCATTAACTTGTTCTTCTATCTTCTTCTTTTTTTTCGGTCCAAACATTCATTCACTTGATTTGTGATATATAGCTGTTTAGAGTCGTGTATTTAAAGTAATTTGCTAGTAAAGAATATATATAAATTCTGTATCTCTTTACTGACAGCATTTAATTTTTTGTAGCCCCGAGAGCAGAAAGGCATGAGACCATTATCATCAGAAGATTCTTAGGCTTTTATATAAAAGGTCTCGTGACGCCCTAGAATTGTTCTTTTCTTTTATAGGGCTATGAATCTTCCCAATTTGTTGAAAGGAATTTATTTTTTTTAAAAAAAATCCTGCACGATCCATCATATTCGCACTGCAAATCTTTTCCGAGTCTAAAGGCAATTAAAATCATGTATCTTCGACTTCAATTTTATATTATTGGTTGGTTGCCTTAGGGCACAAGTGTTGGAACTTTCTGATACAGGCTCCATCAATTTTCAACTTTCAATTTAACCTCACATTAATTTTTTCAATCAATGGCATTAATTATAGTAACAAACAAACACACACACACACATAATGGCTCGTTGGGTGCAAATTAAAATGGGAATGAAAAATGGAATGGTGATAAATATGAAAGCTTTTTATCATAGACATTAGAATACATCTTCCTAACAAAGTCCCAAGTTTGATTATATATCAGACATAATTAAAAGTACTATTTCCGGTTCTTATTATATGACTTTTTTTATAGTTTACAAATATGATTTTATAATTAGAATCGGAGGTAGTATATCAGAAGAAAAATGGAGCATTCCATTCTGAGCATAGAAAACATAGAGAGGGAAAAGGCTTAGAGAGGGGGAGAGAGAGAATTAGAGGAAAAGTCATAATCGGACACTGCAAAAGGAGGAGACATGATGAAATATTAGAAAGGAGATTGTGAATATTAATAATGTTGCCTGCTGTAACTTAAAACAGCAAACAATGGCCGCTGGAAAATATTCCCACACGCTGTCAAAATCCTCCCAACACACGCACACACACACATCAATTTCTGCCCAAACAAAACCCACCGTTTTATGTTGTGTTCTTTTCCCCCATTGATTAATTAATGTTAACCTAGCAGCTATATCATTCATTTCTAAATTTAACTTCATCCTCTCAAATATTCTTCCATTCCCCCTTCCTGCTGAATCTTCCCCACTTAGTAAACACCCATAATATCTTCAGTCCAAACAAAAAAAAACACCCATAATATCTACTTGAAGACAAACCATAATGGGATTGCTTAATGTGACCTTTTTTTTTAAGTTTGATGGATAATGTGAGAAAAAGTTATAATATTTTAATTTTATTTTAAATGTACGAATATAGGTGTGAATAAAGTTAGACTTTTTATTGAAATTTCAAATAAAGTCAGTAGTTTCACTACTTTCATATGGTTCAGATAGAGCACTTTAGAAATGGCGATGGGTGGAAGGATAATGTACATTTTGTGGGGTTTATGACAAAGTCTGTGCATTTAGACTCAGCCAATCACCATCACCGCTAAAAATGAAAGAAAAGAAGCATTTTACCGTACTTTATGGGTAAAGATGGGCCCACTCAGCCTGTCGGTGGATTCCGGTGGGGCCCATCCTTCCATATCCCTTTCATTCTCCGAATTACGTTCACTTATTAAGGTATGTGTCCACTAGCTAACTCACATAAACATTGCGTATTTCATCATTATTTTATGATTACTCCCAATTTTACATCACATAGTACTCCAACTACGTTTAATTTGACTCACTTGGCCCGTTGAAACATTAAAAAAATAAAAAACAGAGAAGAATCGGATAAATAGTTGAAGAGCACGTGTCGAGCCATTAATTACTGGGGTCCATCAGAATTTGTTTGTTCTATAGGCCGAATCATCATCCACCTAATTGAAGAGCCCCTATAGTTTTACTTGTCCATAACATATTCATTAAGGGTCCGTTTAGATCAGTGATTGAAAAAGTAGTTTATTAAAAAAGTAACTTATAGAGAAGTGAAATTAGAAAAAACTAAATTGGATAAGCTGAATTGTGTTTGGATTAGAGTTCAGAAAAGCTAGATTGCAAAAGTGAGATTGGTAAAAAGTTGTTTTGATTATGATTGAGTAAAAGTAAGTTTGGTTGTAAAATGACCAAAATAGATATGAGTTTTAATAAATAATGAAACATGATTAAAAAAATAATTTCACATAATACAATGAAATTAAAATAATTTAATATGAAGAAGTCATAAAAAATATTTTAAATATAAAGTGAAACATGAAAAAATAAAAGTATATTTTTAAGAGCATATTTAAAAATAAAAATATATTTCTAACTTATTCATTACTTTCAACTAATTTTAATTGATTTTTTATTATCTACAAATTAGTTATTTGAGGCTTATAATAAGAACCAAAAGAGATAATAAATTTCTTAACTTTTTCTCTCTCCATATTTCAAAAGCCATAAGCCATAAACTATAAGTCATAAGCTGTTAATTTTAGTTTATAGCTTATTGTAGTTTTTCAGACAAAAGCTCGATTGCAAAAAAGCTGATCTAAACAGACCCAATTTTGTCAATCGAGCTTATAGAGCTTATAAGCTACTTATAAGCTCCAAATAAGTGATGCCAAACAGGCACTAAAAAGAAACTCTGCGATGTAAAATGCTCTACTTGTTCTTCTGGGCAATATTGCTTTTTCCTGGTTTGACATTATTACCTCTTTACAGTGAACTTACATCACTATTTATATCTTCTCCTGTTTTCTTTAATTATATCTGGTCCCATAATCTATTTGCATAACTACTCAAATAATTAATTTAGTTGTAATGTTCATTGAGCTGGATTTTTCAAGTTCATATGAAAATTAATTACATTTTTGGTATTGTCTATTTACTTGAATTCAAATGGCGTCATGCTTCAAGCGAGGAAATTACTGTTTTGACCCTTTTTTTTTGGTTTGTTTAGGGGTAATACAAACTTAAATTTTGGTTTCTCAAATTTATTTTTATTTTAGTTTTGGTTCATCAAATTTTAAACGATAGATTTTGATTCCTTAAGTTTATTTTTATTTATAACATTGTTTCCTATAATCTAATAAAAAATTAGATTATTTTACTCCTTCAAAAATCAAAATTTAAGATATAAAATTTGAAGAACGAAAACCAAAACGAAGACAAATTTAAAAGATAAAAAATTATATTAATTTTTTTTTAATTCAAAACCTGGAAGAGTAAGTGGTATACTAGCGTACATATCCCCTGTGACGTCACACCGTTGATGAAATAATTGTATTTTGATTATTTTCTGGCCGATAGAAAGCATAAAGTTGGACACAGAGTAATTGTAAGCTACTTATTTATTTATTTATTGTTTTGGTGGAAAGGCGAACCCATTTCGGGGGTTTGTTGTAGAATTTCAATAATAATATTACTTTTAAAGCTCACGGTAAAGTAGGGGCATTATTCCCACAACATGAAGCTTCCAAGTTCCAACTGTATCTATATTCTCCCGTATGAGTATGGCCCCAAAAAAGCTTGCCAAATTATGTATTCTTTAAACCTTGACTACAACCAATAATAATAATTAATGATCTATAAATCATATTACCTCCTGTTCTTAATAAAAGAACTAGTTTGACTTTTAATTTGATCACAAATATAAAATCTCAATTTTTATTGTTTCTTATATTTATTTATTTATTTTTTAAATAGTTCCTATAGTAACTACAAATATTAAGGATTCTATCAAATAATAGTTCTAATTAATACACATGATTAATAATGATATTTTAGAGAAAACAACATCTATTATTACTAATAACTAACTTAATTAATTTTTTTTAATATACGCAAATTAATTAATTAATTCTTATACCACATCTGGTCTTAATTATAAGATCTTGTTTATAGACTACAGATAAGATCTTATAATTAGTACCGGAAATACTATTAAGCACGAGACTAGTATATAAAAATGTATATATATTTTCTCCAAGAATAACTAATTAGTGATGGGGGGTCCAATTATATGGATGAGCTACCAAACCATGGGCTTCGACGGACATGCAAGGCCGTTCAAACTTGGAAGTAATGTTTTTTATTTAATTAATTCTGATGCGTGGTGGGGTTGACTTTTTGAATCAAAGTTTTAGTTAAGCATATAATAGTTTTTCTTGGACTACTACTCCTCCGGTCCTAAATATTTAGGACCGGAGAAGTATTATACTTTTTTATTTTTGCATCCTGGATAGTTTTATAAAACAAGTTCATGTTAGTTTCTATTCATGCCCTCATTTTTGCATGAAGCCAGATGAAGGCCATTGTGTGCGTATAGCTTCACATGAGAAATAAGAACATTCAGGGCATAGGGTGTTGAACTAATTGGGTGGCCTTTCTTGTTGATGATCTTTATCAAACTTTGTAGACAAATTAAAGAAAGCTAAATTAGAAAACTTTCCTTCATTTATAAATTAAACCAGCCATAATAAAAATAAAAGTGAGTCTAGGATTAATTTAGAAAAAATTAATAAACACATGAAATAGGTCTTACACATGCAACCAATATCAACTCCCCAACTAGATCATATATTAATTACAGGAAGAGTATATGATATTTTTAAATGTATGATATAGTGTCAAACGAATTAAAAAGAAGACAAGGAGTCTTTAGAACCATGCACCACGCAAACCAAACAGCTAAGTCAAGGGCGAGGTGGAGGAATACATTTATGAACACACTAAAAGTTATTTTAAAAGAGTATGCATGTGCAAATTAAATGTGGCTGAGAATCTCAAATTAGCTTCTTTGTTTGTCCAGAATTCTTGATCAGAGGAGATTGATTAAAATGCGGATTAAAGTTGAGAGAGAGGTGAAGTCAGACTCAGATCACAATAAGAAAGGAGGCAGTGGGATTTCATATCCAATTGCTCATTCCTCTGTTTCACATTCACACACAGCCATCCAATGGGCAGTCGCAGCCAGCTCATGCACCCGACGCTGACCTCTCACCAACCACTATTTTCACTCTCACCCCCTCACTTCTCTACAATTCATTCATTTCATATTCTTTCTTCCTTACCACAACATTCCATTGCTTCTCATTCCATAGTTGTTATACTACTGTGACCTGTCTCGCTTCTTCATCCCTTCCTTCTCCTTATATACCTGTCCCCTCACTCTCTCTACTCTCACGCTCTCTCGCACTACCAATGGACTATGGCAGGCTCCAACCCTCCCAACCCGGTGGCTCCTCCCGCCGCTCCGATTTTTCCATTCCTCCCCCTGCCTCCCCCCGCAGAAACAAGAAACTCATCTTCCTCTCCCTCCTCGCTCTTGTCTTGATTGTGGCTTCAGCCATTTCCGCCGTGCTCCTTGTCGGCAACAGACATCGGTCTTCGGGTCCGGACCAGTCGGGCATCGGCGGGAAGCCCACTCAGGCTATTTCACGCACCTGCGGCAAAACTCAGTTCCCTTCCCTCTGCGTTAAGTCCCTCCTCGATTTTCCCGGTTCCACCGCCGCGTCGGAGCAGGACCTCGTCCACATTTCCCTCAACATGACATTGCAGCACCTGAGCAAAGCCTTCGATTCCTCCACCGCCATCTCCAACGTCCAGATGGGTCCGCGTGAACGGTCGGCATATGAGGACTGCCTCGAGCTCCTCGAGGATTCCGTCGACGCGCTCCTGCGCTCCCTTACCTCTGTCGTTCCCTCCCCCTCTGGCGGCGGCGGCGGCGGCTCGACCGACGATGTGCTGACCTGGCTCAGCGCCGCACTCACGAATCAAGACACGTGCAGTGAGGGGTTCGCTGACACGAGCGGCGCAGTGAAAAATCAGATGGCCAGTAACTTGAAGAACTTATCGGAGCTCATTAGCAATTGTCTGGCGATATACGCCGGGAGCGATGCCGGCAACGATTTCTCAGGGGTTCCGATACAGAACAGAAGAAGATTAATGGGAGACATTGACAATGGCGATATCTCGGGCGAATTCCCAACCTGGTTAGGCAAAAGAGACAGACGATTGTTGAGCACGCCGGCACCGGCGATACAAGCTGATATCGTCGTGTCGAAGGACGGGAGCGGAACCGTTAAAACCATCGCGGAGGCGATAAAGAAAGTGCCTGAGCACAGTAGTCGCCGGATTATCGTGTACGTGAAGGCAGGAAGGTAAATAAAGTGATGATTCAGTGGGCTTTTGGTAATTAGACGATTCGTTTTCAGAAAAAGAAAAAAGTGTGATCATTTAACTTTCAAGAAAACTAATCAAATCAATCATTATGATGCAACGAAAATATTGTGTGATCATTTGAGTTAGTGACTCTCGTCTCAAATTTCAATCAGCAGTGGTCAATTAATGATGATGCGTGCCCGTGAATATTTAACAATCATTAATTTCCCTGTGTTGCTACCTTTCCACAACACCAATAATAATGTCCTCCATTAGGTTCTGAGATTAAGCAGTAATTTATGCACGCACATTTGTAGATACATATAGGATTATGGCTATTGTTAGTAGCATAAAAAAGTTGCTCGGATAAATGAGTTGGGCAAGTGCAATGGTAGAGGCTGCAATAAATGAGAACCAAATTTGTTGGTGGTATGAAATGGTTAGGTACGAAGAGGAGAATTTGAAGGTTGGGAAGAAGAAGACCAATGTGATGTTCGTAGGTGATGGGAAGGGCAAGACAATTATCACAGGAGGCAGAAATTTTGCGCAAGGCACCACTACCTTCCACACTGCCTCCTTCGGTTGGTTCCCTTTTCACCTCTTTAATTCTTTGTTTTTTCTTTTTGGTTTTTTTTGCCCCTTAAATTTCCTTCACATATTCAATATCTTCTTCTTCAATCATTTCGTCTTACAGTTTTGCCTTTTTACCATTCACATTAATTCATAAAACACTAAAATGGGGAAGAAGCCAACAACTCGGAAACAAGCCACATGGGCAAGTAGAAGTTAAAAATTAGATTATGGCTTGTCAGGTTTTTTTAAAGATTCCCACCTCTCTGTTTGCATGTGTACTCCCTCCTTTTCACGGGGTTCAGTAATTGGACCCCATACATAATGTATCCTTCAATATCACTCCTCCTTGTCCACGTAACAAACGACTTCAGCATGTTTCATGACACATTTTGTTTAAAATACTCCTCTGGTCCTTAATATAAGATCTATTTAACTAATTTGATTAGATTAAGAAAATTAGGTAAGTTAGTTAATTATAAGAAAAGTGACATATTTTTCTTAAAACACCATAATCATCTTTCTTAATACCTCCTCTCCCTCTTCTACTTGATTATGGTTGAGGGAGTATCTATAGGGATAATTTAGAGAACATTAATAAATATGAGAAATGAGTCTTACATGTAGGACCAAAACCAACTCAAGAATTAGGTCCTATATTAAGGACCGGAGGAGTATTAATTAATTTGTTTTTCAAGTCAATATCTCCAACTAATAAACCGAGCTCCTTTAGTTAATTATCACTTTTTAATATTTTACAAGAAATAACTAATTTTAACTAATTTCATATTCATGCAAAAGTGTAGTTATGTGCTTACCACGACAATAAAATTAATAGATCTATAGGATAATGTCCTCTTCATCTTATAATTATAACCTATTTAACTTGAAAGCATAGCGCATGGCCTAGCCTTTCCCAAATCAGTAGTAGCTATCAGCCATTAAATTATGGATGGTCCGGGTTATGCAATTACATGCTCTAATTCAAACTTGTCCCTAAGGAACCGAAATTTCCTGCACCAACCAGGTTTTGTTGTCAGCTACTACTAAATTTCTTGACAATTACTACTTGAAAGCTTGTTTCCCTAATTGAACGGCCTTGCAGCTGCTTCTGGGGCTGGTTTTATTGCCAAGGATATGACGTTCGAGAACTACGCGGGGCCCGGAAAGCACCAAGCGGTGGCCCTTCGTGTCGGAGCCGACCATGCGGTGGTGTACCGATGCAGCATCATCGGGTACCAAGACACATGTTATGTCCATTCCAACCGTCAGTTCTTCCGGGAATGTGACATTTATGGCACTATTGACTTCATCTTCGGCAACGCCGCTGTGGTTTTCCAAAGCTGTAACCTCGTATCTCGAAAGCCCATGGCCCAACAGACGAACACCATCACGGCCCAAAATAGAAAAGACCCGAATCAGAACACGGGTATTTCCATCCACAATTGTCGGATCCAAGCCGCTTCAGATCTGGAGGCGGCCAAGGGAAGCATCCCAACCTATCTGGGCCGTCCGTGGAAGATATACTCTAGAACCGTTTACATGCTATCCTACATGGGGGATCACATAAATCCGCGCGGATGGTTGGAGTGGAATGCCACATCTCCGGTAGACAAATTGTATTATGGAGAGTATATGAATAGTGGGCCGGGTGCAGCTGTTGGGGGCCGGGTCAACTGGCCAGGGTATCGGGTTATAACGTCCAAGGAGGAGGCAAGTAGGTTCACGGTGGCGCAATTCATAGCGGGGTCGTCATGGTTGCCGTCGACGGGGGTGGCATTTGTCGGAGGACTATCTAACTGAATGAATTCAATTTCGCTCAAAAGGTATGGGCGTGATTAGCGTTATCGAGTCTTTGGTTCAAAATGGCCGGGAAAGACTTGTGTATTTATTGTTATGGGTTTTTACGACGTAATTGTACCAAAATATAGGTTTTCCTGGTATCGATTTTTTGCTTCTTCAAATGTTGTAATAAAATTATATAAAGCTGTAAGCAACAATAGTCGTTTTATAGTAATTATTGTTTGTGGGGCACTGATTGGAATTGGCTTGGAGTGAGAGGGGGATAAAGTTGACCATTGAAGTAGAAGTAGCAATGGGTCAGAAAAAGAAAAGAGAACCAGAAGTAAGAATCTCATTAATTAATATGGTGGACTCATCCAAAATAGAAGAGTAAAAGGGTGATCATGATATTACAAGAACGAGTCCTCTACAACCATTTATGGTCTATATAGTATATACTATTTTCATGTTCTACAAACACAACACACAAACACAAGGTGGTGATAACCACACGCGCAACATGAGATTGAGAAGAGATAGTTATTGTAAGTATTTTACTCAACGGGCTAGCTCATCCAAATGACTATCCATGAGCTCTGAAACAATACCAAGAAAGGCATCTTCACTTGATCCAGGAAGTGCAGCTTCTTCTGCTTTCTCAACAATCTGCTCGATCACAGATTTCTTCTTCAGTGTTTCTCTGCACATGATGCTTCCGATGCTGAAAGGAGTGAATCCTCTCTCAGCCCCTTTCTTTAGAAGCATAGTGGATATGCGGAAGACACGGGCACACTTGGCAGGAAGATCCCATCCATGGAACTTCAAAAGTTCTATATCTGCTTCGGCATCCAGAGATTTTACGTAATCAATGGTATCTGCAGAGTAAGGCTCCTGAGCTTGTGGCCAGTACAACCAGTCAAATGTGCAGTCTTCAAACTGCAAGAGAAGTTAAAAGAAGAAGAGAAAATCAACATGAAGCAACGAAAGAAGCACAAGGAAATAGAAATAGCAGCAGCAGAAGCAACAATAATAGAAATAGATTGGCATCCAGATAGTATGAAGAAAATGCGATGTTTACAGATATATACAGGCAGGAGTGTGACATCATATATACTGAGCAGGGAATATGCGGTTAGAATGACTACCATCTGCTAATGGTTACAATTGAAGGAGCAGCCAAGAAAGAAAGACTTCAAATCTTTAGTAAATACAAAACATAATTACAGTATCACCACATCTGGATGGTAGTGGACTTACGATCTCAGGCAAGCAATAGCCATGATCAATTGGAATAAGCACTATTCTACCACCTTCGCCGTCCTTGCTAACCAAAATGTTACCAGCATGCCTATCTGCATTTGCCAATCTGATATCCAACACCGAAATCTTGTGCACCTCCTCTGTGGGAAATGAAAGAGGACCCATATCTTCACAACTTCCAGTATTCTTCATAAACATCTGAAGTGACCCTATTTTTATATCATTTGAATCATACATAAATTCCTTGGGATGATGGAATCCTTCATGCAGGCATTTGACCATAGCTGTTGGAGGTACCCCAGCAAATCCCTCCTCCCCATTATTACTACAAGTGCGAGGTCCATCCCTAGGATGATCCAAAATGTATGCTGCAACTTCTCTCAATGCCCCCTGTCCTACTCGTGTGCCTTTCTTCAAGCCTTCCCCATTCACAGAGACTGGAAGTCCTCGAGGATTATTAACAGCCATTGGCTCCTCATCAATAGGCTTGAAAACAGAAACGTACTTTGAACCAGATGCATCTTGCATGAAATAAGCACCTCCAGATCCCTCTGATGATTGAATTGGTTTATTGCCCCTCTCTAAGCCCTGTGAAGTAGTTTTAATAAGCTCCTGGATCACCTGTGGAATTGTGATACTGGAGTTAACAATGATTGGCTCCAGAAGAAAATCTCTTATCAATTGCTTCCTCTCCAGGAACTTATTGGTCACAAACAGTGGCCCGAAATGTTCATCACCCAAATTTACCACCTTCTCATGTGCGTACGATGCCTCAATTGACAATTCAAAATCCTTCTCAACTGCTTTAGTCCTCACTTTGGCAGACCTTCTCACCAACAAACGAATTACAGCATCATTATCCTTACAGATTTCTTCAATGAGTCTCTGGTCTTCAAGTGCCTCGCCATCACATATCAGTTCTTGATCCTTGAGGTTCAGAAATCCTTTGCCCTTCCTTTCAATCTGCTGCTTTACATAACCCACGTTTCTATTCTTCTCAACATAAAACTCAAACTCCTTTCCACATATAGTCCTAACTGTAATAGCTTGAATATCAGAGAGCCTTAGCACCAAGTGCAACACATTCCCATCAGTTACACCATAATCACGAACACAAGAATTGTTCCTAGCCAATTCCCTCCCCTCAAAAACCAATTTCTGTTTCTTTACAAAGAAGCCTCTAAAGGTCTGAATTCTAAGCTTCACTGAGGCAATTGAATCTGTCTCCATAACATGCATGGGAATCACAGATCCACCAACACTTAGGTAAATCAAACTCGAGTCCCTCATTTGAGGACCACAGAAGCTGGTAAATCTACGAGGGGAGGTAAAGTATTTTTCATACGCTGGACTAAGTGCCACACTAGCCATTATCTACTCGAAGGTTCAAAACCTTGCTTCCTTAAAAATGAACAAGCAATGAACCTTGAAACCAGTAATAGAATACATGTGTTCTATTTGACAAACCCATTTGGTAAGGAAATATACAGAATACACAACCTTTACCTTTCCTCTTCCTTCATCTCCATTCTTGACACAAATCTAGCAAAAGCAGACGATGCAACCTAACCAGTAAACAAAGAGTTTACGCACTAAACTTGTTGTGTAGTCTTCTTCCAGTAGTCAGAGATCCTAGCTAGACGAAATCTTTTAAGGAGGCCCAGAAGAATTAAGATCGCCTGAATCCTTGAATTGATCCACCAAAACTACTTACATTTCTTTTTCAAACTTGAATGACCCACTTTTAGCTACGTTGTTGAGACTATTATAGCTATTTAGAAAGAAAAAAAAAGGACCGCAACGTAATAACCCTGCAAAAAGAAAGAGCCTCATAAGAGTTCAGTCAAATAACAAGAAATCTGTGAGAATAAGGGGAAAAAGCTAAATTAGACTCGTAATAACCGATATCTTAAGAAGAAAAACATAAAAATAAATCAGTTAGCCCTGTGAATACCTATCCATCTTCGATAAATTTCAAATTTTCTCCTATAATTTCCGAAGAAAATAGGAAGAAAAATGTTCTTCCGAATTACTATGCATGATTTGAAGGAGGAAAAAAAACTGAGCAGCGTGATCGAAATACAATAAACAATGGATTTCATCTCAGCTGACAGTTTCTTCCCGTGTCAAAGTTCACTGTCAGGTATCTATGCGAGAGTTGGAAAAGCTATAAACAGAAATTTCAGACATCTACAATGTTCATAGAAGCGGAAGGATATCCACAAACGGAAAACATGTGAGAAGAATAATGAAATTTGTTTCTCGCGATTCAAGGCAAGCGGAGAAAATATTTCGCCAAATTTCTTCCCTACTTCGATGAAGCCGAATAGTGTAGACTGAAGAATGACAATCTATAAAACGAATCTTACAGAGAGATCGATCAGCTCACACAGTGAAGCCAAACCGCAGAAAATCAGGTAGGATGCAGATGATACGAGATACTTGAAAAATGTAGCTCCATTATCCCCGTCGCGCGTGTTTCCTTCGTCTTCTTCCCCAGAAGAATCGGAAATTCTACTTTCTCCTTTTTGGTTTTCCCGGAAAGTGAGAGAGAAGGACGAGGAATGGACTCAATGGAGTATTGAAATGAAGTGCAAGGGGGGACGGGGGTCTATTTATAAGGACGTACTGGACGACAGAACGCCGAGCTCAGTGGCAGGCTACTAACGACGTGGGAACGGACGTTACTATGTTGGACATTTTCGGATTTTCCAAATGTTAGGCAAATGCTGGTTGTACGTTTCCAGGTACTATATTTTTGGAAAAGAACCCGTGAGTTTTGAAGTATTTGGATGTGGACCCCTTCGTTCAACTCTTATGACATTATTATTCATATTTAATATAAAAATCAATTGACTAATTTAACGTTTAATTCTTATAACATTATCATCTGAATTTAATATAAGAGTTAGTTAACTAATTTAAATTTAAATAAGTTAAAAAATTTTATTAACCTAATTATTTGTAATAAATACTATTACTAATTATATGTATTAGCTACAACTATCATTTGATGGATTACTACAAGAACTATTTAAAAAAATAGATAAATATAAAAATAAAGTGAATTGAAATCTTATATTTAAGATCAAATTAAAAATTAAATTAGTTTTTATATTAAGGACTAGAGGTAGTGTTTTTTTCCTTCAAAAGTTCAAAGTTAGAGATTAATTTTTTTAAACTTCAAATTTAAAATTCTACATTTCAAACAAGATGCATTACTTTTAAAAAAATTGCTTAATTAATTTTATCATCTTACTAAAAATATAATAAAAATTTATGTTTAAATTTAATATTTAGTTTTTTACTAGTATATTAAAAATGAAATTATGATTTAGGTTTGGAAAAAAATTAATTTCTTCAATAAAAATGATTGATGAGAAGCTTTTATGGCATACATGAAAGTAAAAGCATGGTATTTTTTTTAAAAAAAGTATAAATATAATTTGAATTATTTATAAATGTAAATTTAATCTATATATGAATGAAAATTAATAACAAATATATAAACAATCATGTTGAAAGTTGGTTTGTCATTAATTTTTAACTTTTGAGTTTTGAGTGTAAAAACAGAGTGGAAGTGGTACGAAAAGGAGGGAAAAGGAAAAAAAGAAAAAAAGAAGCAAAGTACGAAAATGTTATCGTAACGAACTAACGATCACAAACGGGCGTTAAATTAAAGGGAACCAAATAGTCTGGGAAGATTTTTTGGTCGCGTCTTCTCCTTTTGAATAAATTGGAAACTTGGGCTCTAAGCCTGTCCAAACACAATTACGCATGTCACTACCCAATAGATTTCTGCCACGTAAAAAATCTTCGTAATATTTCACCGAAACTTCCTCCTGGGTTTCACTCTTTGTTCATCGCAACCGCGTTGGTTATTTTACTTTATCATCCATCAAATCAAAATAAATATATAATAAATTCTTTTTGCCTACAATAAAATATAATAAATTCCCAAACCATTTTACGGGTAATCAAAAGACATAGTAAATAAAACATATAAATATGAAATTGAAAATTGAAGGAAACTGTACTGTAAAATGATGTTCTTTATAATTTATCTAGGCTCTTTGCAAGACATGAACCGTGAACCTGTCTAAATTACAAAGAACAAGATTATGAATCTCGATAGCTAGCTCCTCAAAGGTTCAGAAGTTCGTCAAAACCTGTCCTGAAGTTTTTGTTGTTGTTTCAAATCAGATTCCAGTCCCATAATATTCATATGAAAGAGATGGCTGTATCATGATATCATGAGCAAAAGTTGGTCCACAGGATTATTGTTTCAAATCTCACTATCAGTATAAGAAGGATTCAGTTGATGCATAAGCCATCTAAACATGCATTTTATAAGCACTTTTTAAATTTAAAAACATATATTGATTCAAATGAGCCCTGAGAATCAAATCATCTAAAAAATTTTTATAGAAAGACTAGTATTTTATTTTAGTGAAAAAAATTCCATCCCAAATCACAGTACCACCAATCTTAGGATTATTTCACTTCGCTATTCAGCATTTTTTTATAATAAATTTTATAAATTAGAATAACAAAACAAATAAAAATTATATAAGGTAAAGTACTATTTAAGATATTGATATTATTTTCTAGCAGTGCCTAACACCCTAATTTTATTTATTGTGCACTCAACATCTTAATATAATTTTTAGAGTGCATCCAACATTATTTGATGCTAATTTTTAATTATATTTAATGCCATAATTCTTTTATTATTTAGAGCGTTGAATACACTATAAATAGTATTAAAATGCTGAGAATATTGAATGTAACTCATAAATAACACATGTATAATGGGTGTCGTACTTATGTAGGAGGTGCTATCATAAAAGTTTGTGAAGATCGTGTGGCACCAATTCTTTCACCTTGACGGGCCAAAATAGTTTGTGTTAGGTGGTTTAGTGCTTATGTGAATTAGTGGGTAATGGCACTTATATGGCAGAGGCGAATCAGGAGAATGGCTTCCATTCTGCATAATTCAATTTTCTTCCCAACTATGAACAACCTAACTTTCATTTGATTTGCTTTAAAACTACTCAGGTCATGTTTGGTAAGCATAAAGGTTGGTTTTATGAGAAAGAAAATGAGGGAGAAAATCTTATTATTATTATATGTTTGGCACTAACAATTAAACTTGTTATGAAACTCGTGCTTCCATCAATTATCAAATATGGCGTTGGCTATGGAAAGAGAGTTTCTGCCATGGAACCCCAAATCTATTATATTTTATCCTAAATTAACAATTATTATTTGTCCTAAATTATCAATTATTATGACTATAATTTGTTATTTATTTGTTGAGATGTTATGTTTTTCTTCTTTTAATGATGAGATAAATAACATTTCTTTGATAAGACGAGATGCTCGCTATTTTCTTTTTCAAAATATAGATATGATCAAGCATGCGAAGATTGGCTCATTTGGTTTAATCGCAAGGCCTTTGATAATGTAATGCTATGTAACACAATTGGGTAGTATAAAATATTAAAATATATCTGATTTTTAACGCAAGAACTAATTATTTAATTTGAATATATTAAAAAAATTAAATAAATATTTAATTATAACACGTGTGATTTCATTTCTCTAAAACAATCCTATGCTATATTAGATTGCATAAAAGTTTAGATGTTAAGTAAATTAGTCTTAACAAATAATAAATAAGAGATAAAATTGATTAAAACCTTGTACTCAGAATCAAAACTCACCCCCTAAATCTTATTTCCTAAAATATCCTTACATTGATTGTTTGTATAATTAAAAAGGTTATTAAATTTTAAGTTATAGTTAATTTTAAGTTATAGTTAATAAAATTTAATGTTATTCCTAATTTTGTTAAAATATGTTAAAAGTGTTTTATAAATAGGATTAGGGGATTTTTTTTAAAAAAAAATGAAACGTTGGTTGTCTAGTCTGAAAGAGACCAGAGATTACTATTAAGTTTGTGCATATGTATGCTGAGAATGCTTACACCAAAAATTCCATGAGAAGTCCAAGTGCGTAGTAAAAGCACCAAAAAGTCAGTCATTGGATCACTAATTCTTTGCTTCGCCTTGGATCCATACTCCATCCATTAACCACGCATGCCTTGCATCCCAAGGACCGAATCACTTCACACGAGTTAAAAACTTTATTAAATATTGATAATAGTGTTAAATATTTATTATAAATACGTAGTATTTATTTTATTTTATTTGAGGAATAGTTAGAATTTCTTAGTCCTGTAGCTGTATCGAACAATCTTTTTTAGAAGGCCCACCGTCGCAAGTTGTTTAATTTCGTCTAAATATCCTTTGTTTTGAAATTCCTTAACTAGACAACCTTTCTAATTCATTATTTTTTTTGTTTAATACATTTTGTTGAGAATAATTTTATAAATTTAAAAATCATTACGTAGTTTTAACCGAATTTTTTGATCCCTGCTAAATTATTAACATGCCGTTATAATAAAAACCGGAGGCAGCGTGCAAAGATTCATTTAGATATCATGCAGATGAGAGTTTTTTTTTTTCTTTTTTTCAAAGAAAAGAAGTTTCTTGAACGTAATAACTGTTTTATTACCATTTTTTAAACCTTGACTTGAGCATTGATTCATTATTAATTATTACCACACTCCCAGTTTCACGAAGTAATCAGATAATTTGTGGTTTGTTGGTTGGTGATGATTAGCATCTCAATACTTTCAAGGATGGGGTTAATTCACATGGCAAAATAGATTTGATTATTAAGAAGAAGAAGAAGGGACATGGAGGCAGCCACCCTCCCAAAAATTTGGATCTTGTATGCCGAAATATGACTTTGTGTGATTTCGCATTTAGGGACTACCGAGCTTTCATTAGTTCATGAACAGAATTCAACTTGTTCACCAAAGGGGGAAAAAAAGAATTCAACTTTATGGCACCCCGAAAAGCGAGTACAATACATTCAACGCTCTTGCTGCATTTCGCCTGCTTTGACCACATTCAATTGACAAATTCCAGGATCCACAAGTCCTTGTTTAGAAAAGTAAGAAGATTTGAAAACCTCTGCTTAAGACTGAGTTAGAGTTACTTTTTCTTGTTTTGCTTTGACTTGAACGTGACTCGCACGACTCATACAAGGATTCAATAGAATGACAAGGCAGGGTCATGATCATACTGAGGACCCGGTTAGAGTTTGCTGGCAGGTAATATTACTCTAGCAAAGTGATGAAACCACGGTAAGTGAGACATTAACCATAAAACCCTCTTATCCTCAAGTTGCTTGGCTAATTTAGGCAAATTAAAAAGCTAAATAAATTACTTAATTTTAATAAATGTAACATGATCTTCTTAAAATATCAGTTTACAAGTTCAACAACTTAGTTTGAAGAAAATGATCAATATAATAGATAAAATGAATTAAGATATTATATTTAGGACTAAAACCAACTCCATAACTAATTTAAGATAGGAGGAGTATTTTTTTTTTTCTGGCCAAAAAAACCTACTTGCTTCTGGAGGGTGATCTGGCAAGGACTGCATGGAATCGTATAAACCTCAACCTCGCCTCACCAAGCAGAGTCTAGTTGGAGCAGGGGGAGTCATCAGAGGCTCTCAAGGAGAGCGGCTGAAGGGTTATCGCAAAAATGGATGACAAACTTGTGACTCAGCTTATCATAACTGATAACCAGCAATACAACTGACATTTCGGACTGGCTAACTATAGCTAAACCGTGAGGCCAATAGAGCAGCAAATTTCATGACTAATCACGCTCTGAATCTTGATTTAGGATTTCGCATTTTCTATGTTATAGATCCTACCCTTATCTCTTTCCAAACTCTCAAAAAATGGAGGGAATACATAAACCTATGATGCTGGGGTTTAAGAAAGGGAACAAAACCATCAACAGTAGAATTCGATTATTTCGTCTGGAATACTTTTTGTGTCACTAAGATGAGAATTTCTTCAGGATTGCTTGGTTTTGGAGAATGATTTGACTGTTTAAATGTCTGCGTTGCTAGTTGTGAACTATCGAAACAAATCTATCGAAACAAACGAGGTAGCTTATCAGGCAGAAGAAAATATAAGGCCCAACCATTACCTATAAAAACTCGAAAAAACATAACCTTTTTTTTCACATCTAGAATAGAATCAACATAATATATGCTGCCCCGCCAACATTAAACAACAATGCAAAATACTGAAAAGTCATTTTACAGATTCCTCTGAATGAAGTCCCAGATCCTTTCTTCCATGTATAGTCGATCTCTATGCCGTCGTGGCATGTGACGCTCATCTGGGAAAATTAATAGCTCATATGGTTTTCGAGCAGCCACAAGGGCATTGACGAGCCTTGCAGTGTGCCTAAAATGAACATTCTCATCAATCATTCCATGCACAAGCAGTAAGCGTCCTTTCATCTTGTGCACATGGTGCATCACAGAACTGCTTTCATAGGTAGATTCGTTCTCAGATGGCAATCCCATGAACTTCTCCGTGTAGAATGTGTCATAACCGTCCCATGAAGTGACAGGGGCACCAGCCACAGCACACTTGAATGCAGCAGGATATCGGGCAAGGGTCATGGCAGAGAGATATCCACCATAGCTCCAACCATATAAACCGATGTTGCCAGCTTTAGCGAGCCCTTGTTTGATGAGCCACTCAGCTCCAGTAACCTGATCATCAGCATCAGTTTGACCAAGATTGTGTTTTGCATGACTTTCAAACTTCAGCCCCCTTCTAGCAGTCCCTCTATTATCTAACTGTAAGCAGGAAAAGCAATACTCAATTAGAAAGTGATGAGGCAATAGTCAAGTTTTTCATACTGGATAGACAAGAATAACGTGTGATTGAATATATTTCTTCATATAACAGATGTTCCAGGATGTTTAGATCTGTCAACATTTTCAATGTGTTACTATAAGATCAGTTTTGTATTTCAATCATGTTATCACCAAGCTTCTCATGCAGATACGAGGCAAACAATCCAGCGGTCCTAATTTAACCTTGTCTTCATAACTCAAAGGTACGAGGATTAGAAGAAAATATAGTGCAACTAAATATTGGACAAGGCTCCTTCATGCTGTTGCGTTTGGATCATATGAAACGAGAAACAAAACATTAAACATTTAGAGGCAACCATACAGCCAGACCAAAAGCAAATTCAGGTACTGACCTTCCAAACTAAGATGCCTTGATTTCGCAAATATTGTGCTCTCATGTCAATTGTATGAACCCAAGAATTACAAACAAGTTGTACACTCGGACCACCATATACACTGATCATGGTTTTGTAAGGTGGAGGCCCAAATCGTGATACATCAGGCTTATATAGAACCCCAAACAAGGGAGTACCATCTTTAGCCTGTATTTCAACTATCTCTGGCGTCTCGAGCTGAAGCTTTTTGAATCTTGGATTTGTAAATTGCTGCTCAAACAAAGGCTTGATCGTACTTCCATCTTTTAATGAACAGAGTAACACCCTCGGAGGACAATCAAGGGACTCATGGATATCAATAAACCTTTGCATACGATGATCAAGGACCACAATGTGCTTTCCCTTGCTGGGGGTAAGTCTGACAGGGGGCTGTGGTGGTTGACCTCCATCCCCGAACACTTTAGAACAGTATAAGTTGGATTCCATTGGCCCATCTAAGGTCCCAGTGAAATATATTAGACCTGTAGCCTCATTCACTCCAGCAATTTGGTCAACCATCCATTCACCTTCAGTTATCGGTCCCAAACAAGTCCCATTTACATCATGAAGATAAAGATGCCTAAATCCTGTTTTCTCACTAGCCCAGATAAATCCCCCAGAAAACTTGGTAATTCCTTTTTCAAGAGGTGTGAAACAGTCATGTAAATTGATCCATGTGTTGTTTTCTTCCACTAATAGGGTTTTCCTTTGGCCATTTCTAATATCAAATTTTAGGATCTTAATTTTGGTGTGGTACCTGTTCAATACCTGAGCAGTAAGAATGTTTCCATGCATCCAATTGACTCTTGCCAAGTATTCTTCCTCATCGTTTTGCTGATCCATTCCTCCACATTGAAGATCCATCCAAGTAGCGGAACCTCCAGCTACTGAAACAACCCCCAGGCGAACTTCTGCATTTGAAGCTCCAGCAAATGGATAAGGATGGTCTTCCTGTGCCTCTAAGCCAACTGAGCTTTTACCTTGATGCATAATTCTAAAAAGTGGTATTCCAGAATAATCAACTTCAGTGAAAGCAATATATTTACTATCTAGTGACCACCAATATCCAGTTTTCCTATCCATCTCCTCCTGCAATCAGAAAGCTATAAAACATGAGGAAAATGTTAATTATGCTTACATTGACAAAAGGAAAAAAAAAAGTTTCAGAATCTAGTTATAATCTAAATTGGACAGTGCAAAACGTGGAAAGACTACTAGGAGACAATGTCCCCAATAATAATTTGCGGATGCACATAAAGAAGGTACAATTGTAAGTGAAATCTCACCTGAGCGATATATTCAGCAAGGCCATGAATCTGCAGCGCAAAAAGAATGTCATGTTTCCAAAATTTAAAAAAAAAAAATGTCAGGAAGTAGCAAAGTTTAATATATTAGAAATGAAACTAATATTCATATTCAATAATACAATCTGGTAAAGGTTCAAAAACTAATAAGTAGAAGCCAAAAGGCAAGGGGTGATTTTGAGCAATTAAGCTCTTTAAAATTCTCATCTAATTCTAATTTTATTTTCAAAACTAAATAAGAAATTTAAGGGGGGGAAAAAAAAAAAAACAGCCACAGAAGCGTGAAAGAGATTGTTCCATATGGCGTATAGCAAGCTAATAAACAATCCATTGACAAATTTTCATGATCCAGGCCAAAGGAAGGGGGGGGGGGGGAAAGCCTTAACAATATTAACCAGTAGAATGCACAATAAAAGAATACAGCTTACAGCATACAAGATGCATCTGCTTTGAAGTAGCAGGGATTGGATATCATTAGGTTTTAGCTAGAAAGGTTAGTTCAGACTACTCAGATTGATAGCGCACTGAGGAATCAATTCCCTCATAGGACTCACACGTGGTGATTTTTTTTTGGGGGGGGGGGGGGAGAAGGTACTGAAAAAGCTTCTGGAACTCACCAAACTATTTTCCTTGGCACCATGTGTCAACTGCTTAAGTTCATTAGTAAACATATCCAAAACATGCAACTCAGAATCTCTTACATAAGCAAGCATTGATCCATCAGGGGATAGATGTGGATCAATAATTGGTGAATCTGGTACACTCGGAAGCTTCAGCTTTGTTTCTGAATAGAAAATATCGTGGATATAAACCTGATCATAATGCCCATCAAAATAGTTGCGGTTAGATAGAATTTGGATATATATAAATATATACACACTCCTCCAGTTCTTAAAATAAGACTTAACTAAAGAGTTGATGTTAGTCCTATATGTAAGACCTGATTCGCATGTTTATCAATTTTTTCCCAAATTAATCTTATTGATATTCCCTCAACAATAATCAAGTAGGAGAGGGAGGAGGAAGGAATTAAGAAAGAAGTTTAGGGTGTTTTAGAAAAAAATAATCATATTAACTAATTTAACTAACCTCCTTAATCCACTCAAATTAGTTAATTAGATCTTATATTAAAGACTAGAGGAGTATATATATAGTTATATATAGGCCTAACAACATTCTAATGTGTCAGAGGTGGCATAAGGCAGCTGGATAATGAATGATATAATGTAAAACTTGCCGTAGCTGGCAATGCCTCAAACATCAAGTACAAGAAGCTCAAGTCTTAATAAAGATGAAGTGGCAGAAAAATTAATTCAAGACAGATATGAAGGGTTTCACACCCACTCACAAATGGCAATTAGATGCGTTTAAGCTTTCAACTATATCAGATATTAGAGCAATATGGTATCCTTCATCAGAAGCGAGCATTCAATGGTCTAATTCATGAATTCATATGAAATATCCTGACTTTTGACCTATGGCTTGTGTCAAGCAAACAGTATTACAAGGGGAGCGACACATCACTTCAAACATGCGATGGCACACCAGTAGCAGCATGGTGGCATTCCCAGTGTAAAAGAGCATTGATGAGTATGTGTTTTATTGTGTTCCTACCAACTGAATTATTAGGGTGAAACATCTAATAAGAATATCTATAACTGCTTTTGCTTTTCTGAATAAAACCATGCCCAATAAATTTCAAATAATTACTTTTCTTTCACCTCTAATGCAGAAGAGTCTTTGCACGCATTGTACTCGACAACACATCCAATTAGCAGTTTTACCCTTTAAAAAATGTGTTTCAAAATGTGCAGCAGAGAATAATAAGAAAAATTTCATCATAGATATTTGAGGGATGGAAGGACTAACCCCCGCAGGCAACGGGACCATAATTGCTTTCTTTCTGGGGTTTGTTGTCTTCACCCATTCATACCGAGTCACTCCTAACCCACGCTCCCTCAACCTCTCCCTTCTTAACTTCTCTTCTGAGGATATATTACTCTCATCAAGCCCCCCATCGGGGGGACTGAATATCAAATCTTGTTCAGATGTCTTTAGATCAACAATAAAAAAAACCTTCCTTCAACGTTTGATCAGGACTAAACAGATAAGCAATAAAATTATCATCAGGACTGAAACTTATTGAAGATGGAACCACACAGCCAGGCAATGGGTATTGCACTATCTCTTCAATGGGCAAAAAGACGCTGTCATCAAAATTTTGCACATCAGTCGAATCTGTCACAGGCATTTTGGCAGACGGCAATCTGGAATGCTTCAGCTTCCTCTTCTTTTTCTCATCAGTTGATTGCATTACAAACACCAACAGGTGTAAGATCAACTACAACGGAGCATGACTATGACAGCATTCCTGTAAAAAGAAATAATTCAACTATAATTTTTACCCCTAAGACAAGCAGGCTAGTGAGCAACATTGCCACCAGGTTTGACTGCACAAATTATGACAAATAAAATGAAAGCATTTTTCAGCGCTCAATTACGGAGATGAATTCCTCTACGATTGAGCATGACATAATACAATATTTAATTGCAAGATTATGAGATTTTCAAATTTTCTTCCCATCAGTTCACATGAAGAGGCATAAGCTTATTATAAATTGTATCTGCGTTCTGAATCCAAATACTATATAATTTAATTATGCCCCAACTTTACACCTCATTCTAGAAAAGAAAAGGCAAAAAGAACGGCAAATGTTGCATTTGAAAGAGACGGAATCGCATTAACAGAAGAAGTTTGAGCTTCAAGTTAATATTAATTTAATGCAGCAAATAAAATTCAAACGAAAGGCTGGATTTCGTCAAACAATCGGGTTCTCTTCATAAGAACGCCAAAAGATTTAAATTTAACAATCCATAAGTGCTCATCTCATAATCTGCTACTCCAACAATTTTCAACCAATTCCTTCAACAAAATAATGATAATGATAATAATTTGGAAGAATTGTTTGGAAGCAATAATCAAATACAAGCATGAGCAGAACCATTTCAAAATGACAACAGAGAGCCTTATCAATAATCGCTACCTTCGCAGAAATTCCACACATGAGCTCTAACACAACTCTCAAAATTCTGTGTCCAATTGGATCCAATCGCAAACAATGGAATACAATGAAATAACATTCAAGAAAAATATAACAACATTAATTAGAGTTTACTAAAAGCTAAACCGGTTTCTTCATCAAGTATGGTGAATAGAATCTAACCTGGGCAGAAGATAGAAACGTTTTGCCATGAAAAAACGAAAAGAAGAAACGTCAATCTGATTACTATTCTTACTGCTAGTTGAAGCGAATAGGTTTTGTGGGGAGCAAATCAAAATTTATACAGAAATTGAGATTTCTGAAACTGAAAAGCTCGAGAGAGCACCAAGCACTTCACTCCGATAGATAGGTAAAAGAGGACAAAATAAGAAAGGACCCAACCTGGATTTTGTTGTATTTGTGTAGTAAGATGAATAAATGTTTTGGATTTTATTCAGTTATAGAAAATAAATTTTTTAAAAAATGAAATAATAAAATTGATCAAGCTTCTCTGTTGTCACGCTCATATCATATACGCGCTAAAAGTTCCGTGAAGTAACAGAAGTTGA
>NW_021633888.1:0-44981 GCF_004799145.2 Neltuma alba
TAACTGAACAACCTAAAATACTACTATGCAGGGTAAGTAATGTTTCATTTACTGTGGCTGATCCTCTCGTTGGCCTAGCATGTGCGGGCAAGGAGGTCTTTCTGGTTCACCTCTCGTCCATAGAATCTTGAGTTCACCCTTCTTCTTTCCCAATGCCAAAAAGGTTCCTGCATTCATCATCACAAGATAAAGTGCAGAAAACTCAACCCCTTCAGTAAAAATTCCATCTATGCATTTAAATAGGAAAGATAAATACATCAGGCCAATGATGAAGTAAAATTCTTCTCTATGTTGTTTATTTTATTACATGCTTCCAATGAATTGTATAGGGTAAAGCATTCAATGGCTGGGACTTGTTTCAAAGAATTTGATGTTAATTTCAGTTATTTTAATATACTTATTTCGTGTATTAAGTGAATGATCAATACTGACAGTAACGGATGGATCCTCACATGTTAACAACATAGCACGTTCAACATCACTAAAAAAGGCTTAAATATAACCCCAAGGTCTTTATGTGCTTTGAAATGAACAAATTACAACGAGCATAATTTTTCCCAATATGAAAAGCATGACTACTTTAAGCAGCACCGGCGATACTTGGATATCATCAGCATGTGTTTGAATTCAAGTCTGAATATTTAACTTACCAAGCGTAAATGGAACTATGTATAGCAAAGCTGGTTGGCCATGCCCATCCATTATATTCAAAGCTATGTATGTGACAAGAAGACCTGCAGGGCATCACTCAAGAAATCAAATGATGAGAGACTATGTCAACATTCACCTCCTCCACACATGAAGGAAGATGGCATATACGAAGCCCCAGATAGCCCTATCAGTTTTGTTGCATTGAAGTGTTACGTAATAGCACATATATTCATGCTAAACCATCAATTGTGTTGTGTGTATAATCTATAAAGCATGGACGCAGTATGTTGGACGCTGATCCGTGCTTTATATTGAGGAAAACTGTAAGGCAAGTAAACCCTCAAATCAAGCATTAACATACCTAAACCATAAGCTGTCATTGCCCATAAGAAGTATCCAGCCCTGAGTTTCCTCTTTGCCAACCAATCATACCTGTAAAATTGGCAACAGAAATTAAGGTTCATGAATCATTGATATGATCCAAAGGCCAATCCATTCTTTCCCTCTGTCTTGAAATATTCCATGACTTACACAATCAGTCAACTATAAAAACAAACACTAATAGTTCAAGGAGGCTGAAGATGCATGAGAAAGAGAGATATAAATTGTATGAAATCTATATATGACTTCCAATTAAACCTGAGAGAAAATGCTACTAGCAGTCCAGGTAAGATTATGTCCCCAAAACAATGACACTGTAACCACCCCAAGGATCGAACAAGCGGGGTATCTTTAAAAGCATGGGTATACCATCTTCACCACCCTTTTCACCTCGAGCTACCTACATCATGGAAGTGACAAAGTTACCCATACTTATCGAGAAAGAATGCATCAAATTAATGAGATCAAATAAGCATTCTAAAGGATGGAAAAGGAAGAGCTTTCTTTTGAAACACGCACCACTATCATGACGCTCTCATGAAACCACCATTTAGAGACGAAGACCCAAAAGATGTCATAGAGGAAGGCACAACTAAGAAGAACAGTTCCAACCTGATTTTACATAAACCAAAATGAATAAATACCTTTGTTTATTGTCACAAAAAAAGGTTAGCAAAGCCATGTGAATTCTCGCTGATAAAATACATGACTCCCATAGTTATAACTTAGAGAATAATACAACTGACTCGAAAAAAGATTTTTAAAAAAAAACAGACAGAAAAAAGAAGGTTGTCATAGGCAAGCTCTTCAAAATATTGAACCATAATTAGTAAGAAAATAAGGAGAGTATAAGCATCACCTTGAGATTCGGTATGCGGACTATCTGAAGAACTGTGATTATCAAAGCAATACCCTGAATGAAGAGGAAAAAGTTATAGAAGGTTGGCACTTAGCAAGCCAGGTTTCATACTTTAAAAGCTTCAGGTTCCAAAAAGGGGGAAGCCAGTGAAGTAAAAATGTGCAGAGCTTGAATTTCAGGGTGAAAAACACTGAAAGAACAAATGATAAACAACACAGAACGGTAAACATGGACATGAAAACCATCAGAAGCTATAACACTGGGATAAGAGAAGTTATCAACCATGCGCTAAATGTTATTGAAAGGCTAAAAGCCATCATTTGGTAGCAAATACTAATAATAGCCTGCTTCCGTATGTACAAAACAGACATTAGGATTATAATAATTGATCTCAAAATCCTGGGTACCAATAGGAAAACAATGCTCTCTTCAATTATCTTGCCGCACTCTAGATCCAGCAGGTAACACTAATCCAGGGATTAACATATCTCTGAATTTTCAAAAATATACTAATTGGATCCTAACTATCAGAGAATGTATTGAGGAATAACAAAATTAAGCCTTAGGCCTCGCACTTTATTTAAAGTTAGCTGAAAGGGGGGAAAAAATCAATTTCACCCTAACTTCAGAACATTTTCAGTTTTATAGTGAATTTTTAAATGGTTGGTCTTTAATGGAAAGCTCTGTGACATCAGGCAAGCTGGTACTCAACATTTTGTCATAGTTATCCGCATTTTATCACAAGAAAGTCAGACCACAAGAGTAAGGTTAAAAAGTATGTATTAAAAGAAAATGATCCAAAAAGAAAAAGCCACAAAAATATTCTTACAAGAATATCTTGACCAATCCAAGCAAAGGAGATGCGGCGATGTAACTGCCCAAACAACAGTGAACGCTATGCAGAAAGGAGTAACTGCAAGTGTCAGATATGAGACAGCTCCAAATAAGGGTACTTTAACAAAAGTTTGCCCAGCATGTTGAAACCATCTGAAACTAGAGACATTTTATTGTCAATTACATATGATAAAAAAGGAACAAGAGAAGATAAACCATCTATTCAACATCCGCAGACAATAAATACCAATTTTTTTCATGAACAAAACTTATATTTTCATGTAATGTTGAAAATAAGAAAGAAAAAGAACATATATTTGAAAGAAAAGAATATAAATCACTGGAGGATCACACACAATGCTTGTAATGCAGAAAAAAGTGTATTTTTGCCCGATGTTCACCAAAAACCTAGTGATTGCATGACTGGCTAATCCAGTCTATAGAACCATTATCAAATAACTGATAACTTCTTCAAGCTATGGATTAGTTTCAGAGCAGTAGAAAAAAATCCATAAATTAATCATCAAATTTTCATCTCATCCAAGAGCAATCCTTCATAATAAATGGTTACGACCCTGAAGACAGAAGCATACAAAAGAATTTACACAAGGAAACAACGATAAAAGAATATTACCATGATAGAAGAGCCACTAAACAAGTTTGCAGTCCCTGAAAGCACATGAATGTATTAGACATTTAGACGTACAATTTGACAACATAACCATGCCACAGTCTTAGAACATTGGCTCCAAGTAACTATTCATCCAAAAATTATCCTACAAACATATGAAATAAAAATTAAGCAGTGGCTTACATAAATTATGACAGTTAGATGTTTATATGAATTAAGGAATAACTACCATATGCACATCCACTCAAAATGAAAAGAAACACCAATAATTTCTTGTATTTTCCCTTCTCTAAGCATTCTTTTTACAGTCCCTAAAATTTGTTCCACTTTCAAACTGTGTTAGTTCTTTTGTTCAATCATTCCACAATCTTCCTCCATTAATATTAAGGACAAATTGCATTTACCAACCCTGACCTTGGCATACAATTTTAATGTCCCCTCTCATTTTAAAAATCCGCAATTAGTCCCCGGATCTATTAGTTCTATTGCATTAAGCCTCTATCATCAAATATGGATATTCTAACCACTTAAAAAACTAACATATTCGTATCATAGAACACTCTTTATCTCCTCTTCATCATCTCTAGTTCTCCTTCCTTATCTTTCTCCATCCCCCGATCCCTCACTTGTCCTATAGTCAAACATCAAGTCACACTGTTGTTAAATGTCTGATTTCGGATGCTTGGAAGGAGCTTTGGGTTGTTAAGAAAGCATAACTAAAACCAAGGGTTTTGCAGGTGTTTTGAGAACATTCACAACGGTGATTAGTAATGCATGCTTCATCACTGAATCACTTATCCAGAGCAGAGAAAGAGCTGAATTCTGATAACAAGGAACAAATTTGGAAAAAGAATGACTCACCTCTACCCCACCGATGCAAAATAGAACCACCAGAATCTCAATAAACCAGTATGACATTAATTTGTAAATCATGACCAAGAAACAGGAAGCAACCACAACAAAAAGAATTGCTGCAGCAGTACTAATTTCCACATAACTACTGGAACCAACATTTTCCATATTCACAAGTTCATTTGAACCATCCTGCAAGCATAGAAGTTATTCATATATCAGTACCTAAGTCAATGAGTTATTAAAAAAGAGAGGATTTGTGGCTTCAAAAAGAACAAAATTAGCCCATAAAAAGAATCAAATTGACACAAAGAATTCAAATTAAGTAACCTTTAATAGCTTCTCATGCTCAATGGCTGCTTCTCTGGTGGTCCACGCTGACCAATAAGAAGCACATAGAATGGTACCCACGGCCATGAGCCATAAAAACACTTCTGCAACATCAACTGCTGGACGCAATGGAGAGTATAACTGCACCGAAACTAAAGATTGCAAATTGCGCACACAGAAGTGCAAGAGTATATTATCAGTAAGCAACAAAGCCACCTCAGGTAATAAAAAATTAAAATTAAAATTCTGCACTAAAGGAAAGGCATAATCAAGTTACAAAATTATACAGAGAAAGTGAAAGGTACCAATGGAGTTATTCTCCAAATGTTTTTCCAAGTTTGTACCAGCATCTTGTGGAAGCATGACAGCAGGTATTCTAATATCAACATCAGTTTCATTCTCGTCACAAACCATCTTGAAAAGTTCTGCTCAACAACAAGTTAAGAACTATATTTCTTAGAATGAATACAATACAATAGGCTTGAAATTAAACTAAACATTTGACAATACTTATTGCAAGTTACTTGTTCAAACTAACAACAAATAATGAATACGATTGCTTAACATTCTCTACAACCATGATCCCCATGAAGAACTCTGAGCCTCTTAATGCAATGTGTGAAGGTAACAGAGAGAAGGAAAATGAAATGGGCTAGATAAATTCAAATTCATTTTAGGCGACAAAGCAGACCAGATGCAAACACCTGTTCGGTAGTTTATGACAAGGATGGCAGAAGCCCCAGCTTCTTCAGCTCTATTTGCCTTGGTTGTGAAACTACAATTTCCTCGGTGCACCAAAATGACCTTGCCAGTAAGCTATCAAACTCCCAATTACAAATTGATAAGTATCTTAAAATTTTAAGGTTTTAATATGGAAATCTATGCTCCACATGCAAGTTTTTTGGCATTTGAAAATTTTGATGGCTCAGAACTTAAATACCTCATTTTTCAGCTTGCTACAACAATCAGGAGGGTCAGCCAAGGCAACTCTGGTATGGTTGGCATGTTTTTCTTTTGATTCCAACGACTGGCCAAACCGTGCACCAATACCAACATACTCACTGTCTTCTACACCATCAATCCATGTAGGGACTTTGACCTATCAGATCTGAAATTAGTCAAACAGCTCAAAAAACAACAAAAACAAGAAGCAGCCTTATCCCACCAGTTGGAAATCGCATAACACCATTGTGCTCTATCAATAACCAAATCCTGGGATGGGTTGTCAACCAAAAGGTGAAAGCATTCATGCTATTTCCTACAATACTCATAAGAAAATATTAACAACTCACAAAGCATTTTCCTGGAAGCCCGGAGAAAATAAGATAAAAGATTTGCTTATTTGGTTTCCTCAAGTTTAGTCACTATAATTCTCTCTACGAGCTTATTAGGATAACTATTAACAGCAATCAATTAAGGATACCTACAAACTTAACATGCCCCTCTATTTTCAAACAAAGTAGACCATTGAATAAAATACGAAACAATCAAGAGGCATGGCAAAGCAGAAATTTTTCCAGGAACAGAGACAGACTAAAAGTTAAATATAGATCGCCCCTCCCCCGATGGCAAAGGGCATAATTAAAGATCCTGTTCCTCCCAATAGTTATATAAACCTATACTCTATATGTGTATAATTAGCCAAAAGAAACATTCACTCTATTTAAAAAGCCCTCACGCTTTATGTTTTTCCACTGTCTTTCTCCATGTCACTAGACAGAGTCTGCCATCTGAAAGTATTTAACAGCAAAAATTGAAAAGATGCATAGTTTTCAAGGGTTAAAAGGAAGCAAATCTTATCTCTTCAGGCACAAATGAAAACTTAGATAATAAAAAACAACAAAACAAAAATTTTCGACTTTTCCCCCTCAATTCCTTTCCTCGTTCCTCTTCGTTCTTAGTAACCAAACAGCAAGAATGACATTTCTAAACTAGTTTTCGAATTCATGCTAAAAACTAAAACTCCTACCAGGACAAAGTTATTGTCGCAACCAGGCTTCCTGGGAGCTGTATTATCGGGGTGGACTATATCCCCTGCTAACCCCCGAGTCAAAATCAGCAGAAACACAAAGGCCCGACCATATACAGCTTGAAGTGAAACCATGCTTAGCATTCTTCGGAAGGAAATTGAGAAGAAACCGGAAGAAGGTATCAAAGAAAAAGGGAGATATTCGTACTTTTCTTTCCCCTTAGAAGTACAGAAGAAGGAGGTGAATTGAAGGAGAGAGGATGGAAAGGAGGAAAAGAGAGAAGGGGTCACCATTTTTTTTTTTTGTTGTTTATGAATTTATCTTTTTAATTTGGGTTTGTCGTTCGTAGTACGGGACACGAAAAAAGCACCGCGTTGTAACCGTTGAACAAGAATTTTCGCACTTTTTCTATTACCGATTTGCTTAGAGAACCACGAGCCCTTGCAAATGCGTGACTTTCACGCGTAATACTTATGGAAGTCAAGTTCTGACTTGGGAAACAATTCCTCTTTTCTCAGTCAAATGACAGATCGATAAGCTATCAGGTAAAAAAATTAGTTAAAGAGGTTAAAAATATTAATTAAATTAATTATTTATAATAAATATGTATTGTCTTTTTAAAATATTTATGTTAGAACTACTATTATTACAAGGATTATCTTAAAAAAATAAATACGAGAGACAAAATAAATTAAAATCTTATATTTAAACTAAAATAAAAATCAAATAAACTCTTATACTCCTCTGGTTCTAAATATAAATCTTACTACCTCCGGTCCTAATTATAAGACCCAGTTGACTTATTTGAGGAGATTAAGAAAGTAAGTTAAGTTAGTTATTTGTAATAAATAAGTGTTGTCATTCCTAAAATATCCTTACTAATTAAGTATATTGGCTAGAACTATCATTATTAGAAGAACTGTCTTGAAAAAAATGCATAAATATGATAGACAGAATGGATTGGAGTCTTATAATTAGAATTAAATAAAAAGTCAAATGGGGTCTTATATTAAGGACTGGAGGTAGTATTTTGTAATGTAATTTACATTACAAAACAAATCTTATATTTAGGACCGTAAGAGAATCAAGTACCGAAAGCAATATGATGCAGTAATTGGAAGATATCTATAAGGGAATCTTCAATTAATCGAGAGGGTAAAACTTTAACTGGAAGAAGAAGAAAAAAGCTTAGTAAGCTACAAATTAAAAACAGAATTAAAAAAAGTGTAGCTTAAATTCAATATATAATAATATCAAAATACTTTTTTTTTTAAATTGGGTTAGAAGGTTAAATATAAGTAACTAACCAAAAAAAATGAAATCAAAAGGTATTAAAAATTTTCCCTTAATTATCATAAAATTAATGGAAAAATTGATGTCAAATTAAAATACTACTACCTCCAATCCTTAATATAAGACTCTATTTGAATTTTATTTTTATGCTAAATATAAGATCCCAATCCACTTTGTCTCTCATATTTATGTATTTTTTTTTCCAAAATAGTCATTCTAATAATGATAGTTCTAGTCAATACACTTAATTAGCAAGGATATTTTAAGAAAAACAATACCTATTAAGACAAATAACTAACTCAACTTATTTCCTTAATCTCCTCAAATTAGTCAACTGATTTTTATAATTAAGACTGGAGGTAGTATTAAAAACATGTATTATGTACAAGTGCATTTGTCACTTTTTCCGCATATTTCATTAGGTTCCGCATAGTTATATTTTTAGATATTTGTTTATGTTTTGATAGAGTTTAAATGTTAAAATGATAATTATGCTTTTTAAGAAACTTTTTTCCTCTCATATACATCCCCCTAGAAAGATCTCAAAGAAAGATGCATTTTGTAGCAAATTTTATTAGTGCGATAAAATTATGGTGGAGAATTACAAGTTTAATTTTTTTTAGCATATGCAAAATCTACCCATAAAAAAACATCCTGCAACAAAGTTTGAAATCAAGCATCTATTAATAAAACTTATTGTTGCTTGATGTAAATAATACTCCCGTGATCCTTAATGTAAGATCTATTTAACTAATTTGATTAGATTAAAAAAGTTAGTTAATTATAAGAAATATGATATGTTTCTTTCTAAAATACCATAGTCATCTTCATTAATATACTACCATTCTTTTTCATTTAATTATGATTGAGAGAGTGTCAATAGCTATAATTTAAGAAAAAATTGATAACTACAAGAAATATGTCTGATATTTAAAGTCAAAATTAACTCAGTAATTAGATCATGCATTAAGTATCAAAAGAGTTTTATTTTTTTCCTTCTCTAAATCGACCATTGGAGCTTTTTTTTCCTGTTTTCATTCAGATATTCAATTTTTTCTGGGTTTTATTACTACAAAGAATTAAATTTAGCCGTGTTAAGCTATAAAATGCTTATTAACGTCAAAGTAAGCTCGTAAAATATTTACTGTCCACAGATAAAATCGGCACACGTCTAAAGTCCGAACATACATTTAATAAGAAGAGAGTGTGAATATAAATAGGAAGTGTTCAATGTGCTGTTTAGTTTTTCCACTCATATTGCAAGTGTTCTGGTACGAATAAGAAAGTGTGAATATAAAACTACAAGCATATGGTTCAATTAGATCTTAATAAAGTAGATAAAAAATTATATATATGTGTGTATATATTACCTTATGTCCTTAATCTAAGAGCTAGTTGATTAATTTGAGTATATTAATAAAGTTAATTAAGTTAGTTATTTCTAATACTACCTCCAGTGCTTAGTATAAGAATTAGTTGACTAATTTAAGTAGATTAAGAAAATTTGTTAAATTAATTATTTGTATTAAATAGGAGCTATTTTTGCTAAAATATCCTCATTAATCAAGTGTATTAGTTTTAATATTTAATGAAATATTTAACATATGCAACAACCACTAGGACTACTTTGAGAAAAAATAAATAAATATAAAAGATTAAGTGGATTAGGATCTTATATTTAAAATCAAATTAAAAGTCAAACTAACTCTTATATTAAGGACCGGAGGTAGTAAATAGATGTTTTTTTCTAAAATATCCTTACTAATCGAATGTATTAGTTAAAAATTCTATTATTATAAGGATTACTTTAGGAAAAAAATAAATAACTATAAAAAAACAAAATAGACCAGAGTCTTCTATTTAAAACTAAATAAAAATTAAACTGGCTTTTATATTAAACACCGGAAGTAGTATAACTAAGCAAAAATGAATGAACTTAAAATTTAAAGCCTTCATTCCAGCCACGTTTTGAGGAGCAGAGGGGAATATCACATGCTAATCACATGATTCATCTGACGATTTACAGCTGTAGGAACCTAACACGCACACAAAGATGCATAGATATGCTATAAAGGTGTGACTTAATCAATGACCCTTATCTATAGTGAATAACAAACAAACAATTTGCATTGCATCCTGGCATTTATTCGACAGAACTTTCTTTTGGGCATGTTGGAGAAAAATTTTATAGGATACTTTCGTGTGAAAAAATCAATAACTCACCTATTGTGAAATATAAGATTTAATTGAAGGATTAGTTTTAATTCTGAATAAAAGATACTCCTCCGGTCCTTAATATAGGACCCAATTGTTGAGTTGGTTTTGGTCTTAAATATAAGACCCATTTATCATATTTATCAATTTTCTCTAAAGTACCCCTATGTATACTCCCTCAACCATAATCAAGTAGAAGAGGAAGATGAGGTATTAAGAAAGATGATTATGGTCTTTTAGGAAAAATATGTCACATTTCTTATAATTAACTAACTTACCTAACTTCCTTAATCTAATCAAATTAGTTAAATGGGTCTTATATTAAGGACCGGAGGAGTATTAATTTTTTCTCCATCATTGCTAATCCTTTTCGACAATTATCATAATTAATATTACATTTTAAAAAAATTCTTAGTATTATTATTATTTTTAGTCTCTAAAATTTAATTTTGTTTTAATTTTAGTTTCTATATTTTAAAACTAATGGTTTTGATTCTTGAAATTTGATATGGTCAGATAGAGATTTTTAATTCATAAAATAGTATTTTTGGTTCACAAAACAAGATTTTAAAGATTAAAATAACTAATTTTAAATTTCAAGAACCAAAATCAAAAGAGATTAAATTTTAATAAGTAAAAATAATTCTCTTTCAATCCTAAATATAAGACCTTTATACTAGTGTGTATAAAGATCTTACATTTAGGACCGAAAGAGTATTAGACTTTATTCTTATTAGAATAGGTGTTTAAAAAACCACATATTGTTATAAATAATAATGACAAGTAATCTACTTAATTGATTTATTTAATTCCTAACATGTTTTACATATGTCAATAAAAATCTTTAATTTTATTAACTTTTTTTAAATTTAACAATTTTTTAATTTATTTTTATTTTACATATGCTATATCTCTTGAGAGTAAATAAAAAAATTATATTATTTCTGGTGTTAATTATAAAATTTTATTTTTATGATTAAAACCGAAAATAATATAATTGTATAAAAAATCCCTTCATCCTATTTATAATTTTTTTTTATCCTATAGATAGGAGAAGAGGAATATCCGCTGTAGGAGGAACTGGGAGCTACTGATCTTGCCGTGTGTTTCCAGACAACCATGTGAGCGCGTGGCACAAGCTTTTCATTGTAGTACGGAGGTGACCGGCTACTGCCTGAACAAGTATGAGTCCGTATGGACCGTACAGATGAGGCGGCAGGACAAATGCTGCGAAATTAATCCAATGCACTGCGGTGCATCAAATAGTATACAGGTGGCACCACTCTATTGGTGTTGGAAGCGGCGGTCGCCCCATCACCCCCTTAGGATTAAAATAGCAAAGCAACTTGTCCAGAAGACGTGTCATGATTCATGAACATATGAAGGTGATCGCAAAAGGAGCTTCTCTCCGGTGTCCCTTAAGGCACACGACATGTAAGCTCTCAAGCGGGTCCTCACATGGGTACCTATTTTGGTCACGCCAATTCTAATGTGACACATGAACATCGGTCATTGGTGTGATCACACGTGTACAGATCCACATGTGTGGAGCCCAATTTTAAACTCATCCAATTATTAATCATGGGACAAGATATTTTATTATTAATAATATTATATGTACCCGCATCTCAATTTTTTTTAATAATGCAATTTTATTCCTGAAAGGGTAAAATAGTACAAATAAATCATGAGTAGAATTACATAACTAAACAGATCGGAGTTCTGGATACACATGAAAAATAAAGCTAGAATAAAATTATATACTCATCCGGTTCTAAATGTATGACCCTTATACTCGTTCTAAATGTAAGACCTTTATACTCACGAGTATAAAGGTCTTACATTTAGAACCGGAAGAGTACTTGAATATAAAGGTCTTACATTTAAAACTGGAGGAGTACTTGCCCTAATACTAATAAAGATCTAAAATATATGAGAATTTACTGCTGATTTGGTTTTGTTCCTGACTCCCTGCGGATCCGGTGAATGGGATTTCTCTCCTCCTTATATTTAGTTATTTGTCAATCTCGGAACGCTCTAAAAATATATCTCTACATTTTATGATGTAAATTATTTTCATATATTTGCTTCCTTCAATGTAAAATTACTTAAAATAAATAAAACCAAACAAGCACTATATGGCATCCTCTATATATCATCAAATAATTATTTAAACGATCGTAACTTGTTGCTGCATTGAGTTTATATTTGAAATTTTTATTTTAATTAAAAATCCCATGCTCTTTTTTTTCCCATAAACTTTGATTTTGAGAATATGCGCTGCGCTAAAGACGTGCTTTTAGCTGGCGATGGTTCTGGATCTATGTTCTCTATTTTTTATTCATTTGGTTCCCCCCCCCCCCGGGGGGCCATTTAGCCACCTTTTATTTATTTGTAAGTATGAAGCGAGGAAGAGCCAAAAGAATGAATAAGATAGATTATAGTGGGGACAAACTTTATTCTTATAAGGTAGTAGTATAATTTAGTCAGCACTCTGGCCCAAAAAAAAAAGTCATTATGATAGTTATTTTTATTAACCAGTTTTTATTTAATTAAATATCAAAACTAATTTTGTTCTGAGATGAAGGTTGAAACCCTTCAAAACAAAAACTTATATTTTAGGGGGGGGGGAAAGACAGTAAGAGACAAGTAAAAGGGATATATAATTGCATTTTGCACTTCTAAAAAAAAAGGAATTACATTTTTTTTATTATTATCCAATAGACTCAGGCCTAGTTTTGTTATCGCACTAAAAAAATATCACATACAAAATCAGAATATTAATCTTTATCAATTTTTATATTCACTGATATAAAAATACTTTTCATTTATACAGATCCTTTTCTTTTTTTTATTCTACTTTATTTTAAATACCAAAAGAATTTTAAAACTCAAGTTAATAAAGGCATTTGGCCTTTATTAAACAAACTTTTTTAATTATTCCATTAATTAATTCCGTACGCTAAACAATTCTCGTGGTTATCTCCAGACTCCAGCGGATTAAAAATTTCGGTCATCACTGATAATACTTGATGGGATGCCTTTTAATATTTTTTTAATTAAATTTATTAATGCCAAGAGGCATTACAAATCCCAGTTTTTTTAATCCAAGAAAAAATAATGTTAAAAAACTTTGGTAGTTAACGACTGTCTTTTTCCCCCTACTTTCTTTTTAAAAAAAAAAAAAAAATTGAAGAGCCAACTATCTCTGATTTCAAAGAAATATACTCTCTCGTCTATGGGCAGTCCTTTTCCAAAGTCACATCATAATCTTGATAACCTAAAAGATTTTTTTTATTGAAAGTCAAATACTACTCAAATTCCTCATATTAATATTTTCATTAATTTATTCAGCGCGGAGATGATAATCATAATATAATACAACTAATATTAATATACGCTAGACAGATGGAGATAAAATAAATCAAAACTTCACTGATTAAAGTAATGAAGTTAGAGGCCCACATATTGGCTATACTAGTGAACTGTGGAGCCACCTTTTTGGGTCTATTTAGAATTAAAATTATTTATAAATATATTTTATGTATATTAAGATAAAAATTTTTTTACATACTTACTTCATATTTTATAAATTATAATTAAAATATTGTTTATAAATCTTTTCAAACGGATACTCATGAGGTCCTGTTGGGGTTAAGGGGAAGATTAAAAAAAAACGGTGATAAAATCAAATCATCTAATAGAAAATAGTCTTTTATTTTTATCTCGGAAAATAATAATAAGGACAAATCTTGCAGTCGAATGGATAATTTTTCTGCCACCGAGGTAGCATTATTATAAAAGAACAACTTGGGTCGGTGTGTCCAACAAATATTCAATATAAAATTAAGGGAGTTTAAAAATGCAAGTTTTTTTAGCCACCAAAATTTTCAATCTTTTATAATAATGCTATTTAGTGGCGGAAAAATTATCCAATCAACTACAAGGTTTGTTCTTATCATTTTTTTAGGTAAAAAGGGATATTATTTTTTTTATAGATGATTCAATTTCATTGTGGTAACATTTGAAGACGAAATAAACATGAAATTAAATGTTACGAAATTCAAGAGAGAAAATGGGACTATTGATGCTCCCACACAGCCCTCTAACAAGACCATTACTTAAAGTTTGTCAAGCTCTAGACATAAATGGGGAAAAAAATATAATTTTATAAAATAAAATGTCGTCATTAATTTGTGTCGTGTCTGAAGGAATTATCGTATGTAAAGACAAAGCGAGCATGAAAGTAAATATGGGGGGTAAAAAAACTCTTGACATTTACATGCCTTATTTGTCAAATTTTTTGGTCAATTTTCAGAAGAAAATGGCACTTTGATTACTAGCGAGATGGATGACTGAAGACATATTGACACAGACAATGCATACCATCTCATCAATAATCAATAATAATAATAATAATTGAGTCATATCGGACAGACGGCTAAATCTCCCCCCAAGTATTTAGTTATAATTATAAATATTTTGATAATACTCCTCGGGTCCTTAATATAAGACCCATTTAACTAATTTGATTAGATTAAGGAAGTTAGGTAAATTAGTTAATTATAAAAAAAGTGACACATTTTTCCTAAAACACCATAATCATCTTTCTTAATACCCCTATTCCTCTTCTACTTGATTATAGTTGGGAGAGTATCTATAAGAGTAATTTAGAGAAAAATATGAGAAATGGGTCTTATATTTAGGATTAAAACCAACTCAAAAATTGAGTCTTATATTAAGGACAAGATGAGTGCATTATATAATAAATAAATGATTATAATTCACAACAAGATGCATGAACTCTTGGCTCAAATGAAGCACGTGGCTCGTCAACATGGGGCTTCCCCACTTCCCAACCAGAAAGGATTTGAGAACCTTTCTAAGGGTGGTCAAAACGCAGCGTTTGGAACCCATTCTGTACATTTTTTCCCCCAAATAAAAAAAAAAGGGTCATTGTTTTGGATCAATTTTTCATTTAATGGGTCTGGACTTCGTTTTACATGGGGCATAAACTTGCCGATGTTTTCATTCTTTGGGCCGTGCAAGATTCCTAAAAGCCCACAATGTAGAGATGTTTTTTTACCCCCAAATTTGACACAACAGCAGAGAATACTGAGATAATCCACAGCTGCCTACTGGCATGGAACGCAGCGTGCTGTTGGTAACAGAGATAAAAAGTTAAGAGGCCCAACAAATTCACTTCACTTTAAGCAATGTAATTAAATGCCTGATGTTTCAATAAAAAGATATCTATACTTCAGCGCAAAAAATCATATATATATATATATATATATCTCTGTCTCTCCCTCCCTGACCTTATGCCACTGAAATACCATTACAATCTGATATGAGACAACTACTTGCATTAGCATAGCTAATCTATAAAAGATATGCGGTTTAGGGTCAGTGATCACTTAGTAAAATTACTCTCTCTCTTTTCATTCTTTTCCGTTTCATTCTACAAGCTAAGCCAAAAGGATAAATAATCATCAATTAGTAATTATCTTTTGGCTGGCACTATTTTGGTCTTATTTATAAGTCACTTGTAACAAATAATTGGTTCTTAAATATAAATCACTTGTAACGTAATTAATAAGCCTTTTTCAATTTTATTCCTGTTAATGTAGAGAGAGATAAAGTAAATAAGTAAAAGAAAATATAAAACATTTTTAATACTATTTTTTTGTGAAGATTTTTTTTTCAATGAGAGTAAATGTGAAAAAAGTTATCTATTTAACGCATTTATTGGTTTGTGGGCTTTTGATATGAACATCTCATGAATAGTAACAAAGTGGTGGTTAATAATATTATTTCCTACTTCTTTACCGCGGCTGAAGATCTATAGGCAAATAGTGGTCTACCCTATACCAGAAGACAGCTTTGGCACATGATTCAATGGAGCAAAATTGATAGAAGAAATCTATGTACGGCACTTTCTCCTCAAAAATGCTAAATATATACAAGAGGTAGTGGGAATGGGAAACTAGTTCAGTGATTTTGTAGCCAGTCCTGAATTGCACTGCGAAGAGCGTGGTTTGGCACAATTTCACGATGTTTAAGCTTTGCGTTTGTCATGGGTGACGTGTCCTGACCACTGTCGAGCCATCTTCGTACCGCCTCACCTTCATATGAAAAACCATCCGCTGCAATATGCGGATCCAGCATCAGTTCCTGTAAGGTTTGACCATGGCAACAGTTGCAAGTTTTTAGCTTTTAATTTTCATTATCCAGCTCTAAAGCAACCTCTCTAAAAGAATCAGTATGATTAAAAGACGTGTTATCAAAGTGAAAAGTTACCTGAAGGATTGGACAGATAAAACATGAAGGAGGCTGGTCAGAACCTTTATAACCCAGTTTAAAGGAAAAGGAATCCGTGCCTCCACAAAAAGCAGTCATTGCTTCCAGTATCGTCCAGACATCTGAACGAAGATCTGGTCGGTTCTTTCGATTCCACTCACAACACCTTAGAGCCACACGAGCCAACTGTTCAGCTTGCACATATGGCCAGTCTCCAGCCAAAGGATCCAAGAGGGATTTAAACTTTCTAGTGTCTAGTGCGTATTGCACTTCCTTTGCTATCCCCATGGCTGGTCTCCCAGTCAGCAATCTTAATAATATGATGCCAAATGAATAAACATCTGATTTTAGCGTAAGATACCCAGAGGTGAGAAATTCGGGGTCCATGTAGACTAGAGTACCCTTTGGAACAGTTCGACAACAATCTGTAGTATCATCACCTGAAGTCTCAATATTGGATAATATGCGGCAAATTCCAAAGTCACTAAGCTTGCTAAAAAAGTTAGCATCAAGTAGAACATTAGAGGGTTTCAAATCTCCATGCACTATGGAGTGAGGTCTATGGCAATGAAGGAAGATGAGAGCAGAACAGAGCTCAGCAGCAATGCGAATTCGAGTCTGCCATAATAATGGAGCTGTGTTATCCTTGCAATTGAGCCGGTCTTCAAGGCTTCCATTTGGTAGATACTCGTAGACAAGAGTCCAGGATTCTGGGCAGGCTCCTACGAGTGTGATAAGGTTGGGATGTCTTAGCTTACTCAATACATCAACCTGATACAGAATCATAAGTATGAGCAACTTAACTGCCAGTAATATTTGCATTCAAGAATAGTAAAGGATAGGTTCATTTCAATGTTGGATACCAAAACCAGCTTTAGATATTTCAAAAGGTTACCAAAAATGATTCATCATACCTCCTGTTGAAACTCTGCAGGTCCTTGCGAGTTGTTGTCTGCGTGCAACATCTTTATGGCCACTTCGGTTTGACGCAAGGTACCTTTATAGATATTTCCATATCCCCCTTCTCCAATCTTTAGGGATGAATGGAAGTTTCTTGTTGCTTGTTCAATCTCTTGAAAAGAGAACTCTGAAAACGACTCAGGCCCATTGACGCTTGAAACCTCTCCTTGTTTTTTCCTCAACTCCTCGGCCTCTTTCAATGCATCATTGCGCTGCATCTGTAACTCATCTCTTTCTTTCTTGTATGTTGTCAACAGATCCACCGTAGATATAATCTTCTGCTGTAACTCCCTTACCATGAATACAGATGATTCAATTTGACTCTCCAAAGACAGCTTTTGATCAAGGGCAAGTCTTAGTTCTTCCTTAACTTTGTCTCTCTTGCCCTTCACCCCTTCAAGTTCTTCTCTTTCTTTTTCTAGTGCTTCCTCGACTCGTTTCCTTTGTTTGAGTCCTTCTTTATACAAGCTTTCAGATGCTTTGGCCTGCCAAAGTGCCAATTGATCAGTATAAGCAACAGACTAGATCAAAATCTCATATAGGCATTTAACATGAATTGGAAAGCAACCCAAATTGATGCCAGGGCATTTAACTGATCTTTATCATCGACTCTTTGTCGGGTTAACATGATTGTTTTATATGCCTAAGAAATGTTACGCCTTATTTTCATTCCGGCCCAAAACATGCCCAAAAAAAGAATGTGCAAACTTCAGAGATAATGAACATTTAACTACACACATTATGCAGAAGACCATTTGGTCTGGTGGCACGAGATGTGCCCTTGGTGGCACAAGGCTTGGGGTTCGACCCCGAGCTATTAATCAAGCTCTTTGCCTACTGTCCAAGTCCAAAAAAAAAAAAACTACACACATCACAGAAGTACCGTGAAACAATCAACAAAGGCCCCAAAAGAGAGGGGAAAAGCTCACCCTCCGCATAGCATCAAGTGCATCTTTTTCAGCTCTCCCACGCCTAAGTGTTTCTTGAAAGGCATTCCGCCTAGCAGTCTCAGCTTCATACATGGCTTGTTCAAGTTGATAGTAGAGAGAGTCATCCATTCCTCCATCCTGTCAGTGTTCAATCAGATAAAAAGTCTCAGGCTGTTTCCCCCATATGTCAACGCAATGCACATTCTCCACAACAAACAAGTATTGGTGGAAAAGAGTTACATATAGGATTACCAGTACGCTAAGAGGAGATGGACGATGGAGACTTGCTTTAACTGGAGAAAATTCACTTGATTCTATAACATTTTCACTCCCCTCATAAATCAATTTAGGAGTCAATGCTGCTTCAACAGCACCACTTTCAGAACATGTTGATAAAACTGAAGGACTCTTTCTTGACAGCCCGTCTGCTTCTATACCCAATATGTTACTTGGACTGGAAAACCGTTCTGTGTCAGGGGAAGAAAAGGTCTCTATTCTCCCTTCATGCCCAGAAATGGCAGACCTTGCTCTGGGAAGTAACTCCAGCCTTATCCGATCATTCTGCCCCACCGTAACAGATTGAGACCTCAACTGAGGTGCACGCACAGCTTCAGGGTTTGGCCTCTGTGGCGGCAAAGGTGATGCAACCTCTTCATTACCATCATCCAAGCAGCGATTTCTGCGTTGATATGGTACTTGATTCAGTATCCAAAATCATAACAATCAAGTAAATGATAAACATAACCATAGGAAATTATAAGAGCTTTCTGAAAAATTTAAGCTTTGAGTTCTTACGTAACTAAAAAGTTTCTTATCTAAACTGAATTCTGCATGTGACTTTATATCCTAAGCAGTAAGCACCCATCTAACACCAGGCTTCATTAGTATTTAAAATAGGACAAACCTAGTGTGTATAAGGCGCCCTTTGCAGACAAACCGTATCCGACAATAAGCTGCAGCATGTTCACTCACATAAATGGCTTTCTTGGATTTGAGGTCTGTCCTTTTCCTGCAATGTCAGAATATTAAAGATCGTTGATATATTTAACCTAAACAACACTAGTAAATAAAATTGGATCTCTATCTCAGATTCTCAGCAACCTTTGTCACATATAAACTATCAAATTTCCCCACTCATCATGAAAAACTAGTATACTCTCTCTAATACTAATATGATATCATCAATGGCTTTTTCCAGCACAATTAACAAGATTAAGGGTGTGTTTGGATGAAACCAAACCGTGGTTTGGAAAAGTGATTTTGGAGAATAGATTATGGAGAAAATAGATTCTGTGAAGAATAGATTTTGTAAAAAAGTGATTCTGAGAAGTGAGAGTGTTTGGATAGTTGTTATCAGAAGCACTTTTTATATATACAAATTACTAAAAAAAAGACATAAGTTAATATGATAATTACAGAAAAAATAGATTTTATGATATATTTTAATTTGAAGGAATAAAATTGTTAATAATATGTTTTTTATCAACATAATTAATAATACATAAGATAATATAATTAATAAATAATTAATGTGTATATATATTTATAAAATATAAGATTAAATATATTTATAAAAAAATATGTTTATAAAAAAATAACAAGATACATATCATATAAGCCCTCACACTCTCCCTTCTTTCTCTAAAAGCAAAAAAATTTTGCTTTTTCCAAAACCATGGTTTTGACCCAAAACCATGGTTTTGGTTTTTGGAGGAGGTGTTTGGGTAGATTATTCCCCAAACCATGGTTTGGATCCCCAAACCATGGTTTGGGGTGTCACCCAAACACACCCTAAAGTGGCGTGGATAAGGTTTCCTACCTAGAATGACGATTATCAGATGCTGCCCCCATCACAAGCTCACAGATACCATGCTCAGAGACAAGCTGTACAATACCTTTCTCGATGCATTCCATTTCCATATGCAACTTCTCTGCTCGGACCTGAATCAGAATGTTGGGAGTGGAAAGTAAATAAGTTTCAACATTCGTATTGCACATATATATACATGGACAGAAAAGCCAAAAACAGTACCCCCATTCGCGAACAGAAGAGAAGATGTTCATCTAGATTCTTATGCATGTTTTGCCTTTCAAGCTCCCTGTATGCTTCAACTTCCTCTTCTTTCAATGAACTTGCTGGAAACTTAGTGCCCACTACAAAACAGAATATATCAAATTGTAAAGGCCAATTCTAGGTACTGAAAACTGTATTATTAATTATTCGTTTCACAGGAAAACTAAGAGAGATTAATTACCATTGCCTACGAAATCTGCAGAACTAGGCAGTGTAAAACCATGAATATATCAAACAACAAGTCCATATACGCAAGTACTAAACGTAAATATATTGCAGACTTACTCAAGGGGATCATAGTTGCAGGCACATGAACATGGAGGATGCAAATCTTGTTTCCTCCAGAGTTTTGTATAGCCCATGTCAGATTTGACTTGCTCTCTTTCAAATCTTTTGCCACAGCAACATAAATAGTGTCATTAACCACACTTTTGTTAGGCTCCTCTACAATTTCTTCCACCCCAGCCATGTTGCCGGTGACCCCAGAGTCCTGAGAAAACCCCACAGACCTGAAACCTCGTGTAATTGCAGGCACAGGACTCGCCACGGCCATGCTGAGAGATGAAAGATGATAAGTTAAACCACTAAAGAAATCTCAAAGACTTCAGTTGATGACTTGTTTTTCCATTAACCACCATGACCTATTCAGAACAAACTTATTTAGAAGCTCACCAAGCAATTCAACTCTCTTCCCCCTTTACCCCCAAACCAAGAATATGCTACTTTCTGACTGAACCGACATAATCAAACAGTGCCTATTCTGTCTGCCATACTAAGAAACTTAATCATCAAAATCTGTCAAAACCCCCAAGAACCTGTCTCTAAAACCGTGAAAACCCCAAAGAAACACTTTTTCTCTCGCTTCCACGACGGAAATTCCTCCCTACGCCAAAAGTACCCGACAAATGCAAAACAACAAAAGCAAACGGGTTCTCTCTCTCTCTCTCTATAGAATTTCCCAGACCAACAAAAGTATATCCGGGTCTCTGTCTCTAGATTTTTCCGAAACCTGAGTCGACCCCAAAGCTCTCAACTTACTACAAAGGAATCGGAGGAAACCTTGTTTGCCGGTGGGCATAAGTGGAAGGTTGTGTAAGCTTCAGCTTCGTTTTACAGAAAATCACTCAGATTGAAAAGAGCATACTTGTCTTCAGCTCCAACCATTCGTGCGTATAAGCAAAAGAGACCCAAATGATGGATATATAATTCCATTACTTTTAAATGTAAACTACAGAAACAATTCCAGTGGGGTCATCCTCCATTTCAACCTGTAAAACGACCCATTTGTCTCCTTTCATCTGGGTTTCTTCTTCATTTCATTTTTGCTCCTTCCAATCCCTTCAGGACGAAACTTCCCAGAAGGCGAGTGGACCCTCCTGCATCAAATGCACATAACAGAAACTAGAAGAAGGCGCCAAACGGGACTTCATCGATGCAATATATATTTTGTTTTTCAGTTTAGAAATCATATGCTTGCTCCTCTTCGGATATTCAAAGCTTGATTACCAACGTGTGTCTATAAGTTGTAGGAAGTAAATATTGCTCATATTTTACATAAAAATACCGCACTCAATATAAAATAGGTGAGCTTGCATCATGCCATCTAATATATCTAGTTAGTACTTAATAACAACTATAACAACAATAATATTAAGGGAATATTAAAATATGATATAGAGAATACGGCGGTCAAATAAGAATATGCGTCAGAGATTCCTCATTCCTTAGCCACATCATCGCATAAAACGTCATCAACGTCGATGTCAATGGCCGTGCACATATATTTTATACACGGTAATGTTCGTCTTTAATATAAAATTAGAGTGGATTTTATGAAATTCAACAAGATTTTCTCTCACTTACAAATAATACTGTCTCCGATCCTAATTATAAAAACTAGTTAACTAATTTGAGGAGGTTAAAGAAGTAAATTGAGTTAGTTATTTGTCCTGAATAAGTATTATCTTTCTTAAAATATCCTTGCTAATCAAGTGTATTGGCTAGAACTATTATTGTTGGAAGGACTACTTTGAAAAAAATATCTAAATATAAGAGACAAAGTGGGTTGAGGTCTTATATTTAGGACCAAAATAAAAGTCAAACAAGATCTTATATTAAGGATCAGAGATAGTATATGTGGTTTTATATTTTTTTTTAATATTTATAAGATATATATGACACAATAGATATTGTTGTTAAGAAAAGTGACAACATGCTCATTTTACAAAATATTATAGACACTCGTGCATGAACAAATATATATACACACACATATATATCCATGTATATATAGTAAGAGGCGCAAGTGGGTACATATGTTCCTTTAAATAATCAGTTGGTTTTAATGCAAACCATATCATTGATGTATGAGTATGTGAATGCGAAATTTTTTTATACTATTTCATGATTTATTCATGAATAGTGCATTTTAAAAAATAATATCATCATATATGTATAATTTATATAACTAAAAAATATTTATATTATTTGTGAATTATAAAAAAATGCATTTTATTTCTAAATTTCATTTCACATATAATCACGTCCTGTTTATTGTCACAGAGAACAGAAAAACAAAATATAATATTTTTTAAAGTTAATATAATTTTAGGTCACTCAAATTTATTTGTATTTTAATTTTGATCCTTCAAGTTTTAAATCATAAGGTTTGATTTTTCAAATTTCTTACTATCTAAAATATTGACACTTATAATTTAATAAAAGCTCAGATCTTGTTGCCTTAAAAAAGCAACAAAACTTATAATTTTAAATTTAAGAGACTAAAATATAGATAAACTCAAAAGATCAAAAATTATACTTCTTTCATTTCTTATTACAAGAGACAAATAACCAAATTACGTTGATAAGAAAAAAGTTAAAATTAGTTGAAAACAATTAATGTTTAAAAAGTATAATGTTTTTTTCCAACAATGACCCCATTAATAAGGAGAGAGAGTATGAGAGAGAACAATTAAATTATTAAAAGAAATAGAAGTGAGAGGGAGAGAGAGTATGAGTTGGAGACAAAATAAATAGGGATAAAATAGAAAATTAATACAAAAAACTAAAGACAATTTTTAAGTGTCTTTTATATATAAAAACATGCTATAAGAATCAAATGTCTTTTATAATAAGAAACGGAAGGAGTATTAATCTCTTTTTTTTTTCATGTAAGAAATGAAAACATAACATGGTGACGATTTGCTCGTGGGGGAAGCAAATTTCCAGGAAATGAAGTCCATGGTGCCGACAACTAGTCAAAAATGGGATAACATCGTACAGGATGGCATTCAATTCCTCCCACGCGCTTTCTCACTCTTTGATTTGTGGCATCGTGTGAAGACTATCTACAAACGACAAGCACCTCCCTGTCACTTCCCTTGAATTCATGCACATATAGATGTTAAATGCTCTGTTGTCACTTCCTTTGATTTGTGGCCTACATTAGACTACCTCTTCCATCGGGTTAGTCCATAAAATTTAATTTAGTTTTAAATATAAAATATTAATATATTTTGTTATATTTTTTAAAATATCTTTATTGATTGTAAAAAATTTTATTGAGAAATAATTTCGATAATCCAATACCCATAATTGAGTATAATAACTCAGAGAAATTAACAACTATTTTTAACAAATAACCAGTTTAATTAATTTTTTAAATATCATGTTCGTACCACTTATGGAAAATAATCTGGTCTGAGTCATTCTCAAGGTCGCTGATGTTCTTAAAAGTTACTTGCAAGCCAATGCTACTGCATAGAATTGTATTAAACGTAACGCACGTTTTCTGAAGAAAATATGACAGTAGAACAGCGGAGATATAAAACCCAACAACAGTGGTGTGCTCTAAACCCTCGTCACTTAGGCGTCACACATAAGAATGTTGGGCAGTCATTTGATGACCATTAATTAAACACCAGTTTCTAAATGCTAGAAGAAGGCCATCACCTTTTGAATATTAAAGTCATCAGAATTCACTGCATTTCTTCTTTCTGACTCATTTAGTAGCCTACTGTCACATATCGGTACTATAACAAGATTTATCATACTAACATGTGAACATATGTTTAAAATAGCCAATACTTGTGTGCGGAGGCAATAATCACGTTGGGACTGTCAATTGAATGCAGAGACGTTATGTTACGTAGCGTGGATTGACTAATAAGCTCAGTTATAAGCCCTGATATTTGATCTTTTGCATCTTTTTCCCAGTTTCTGCCTTTCATCTGTGTTTGAAAAACGTTATAACTCCAAAACAATGCTTGAATCAAAATTTAAAAAAAAAAAAGTCAATATTTATTGTGATTTTATTGGGACATGTGTTTAAAATTTTTCATATACGGTTTCTTAATCAACGGGGGATAATCATCATTGGCTGTGTTGCCGTCTCGTCTCCGATACTGCAGGTTTAAGACGGCCAATGTACCAGCTAAGTGGCTTGCTTATTAAGGTAATGCTATGAAAGTTGGATTTAGTTTCCCTTCACCGTCCATTGATCTGTGAAATCGGCTATGTGAGGCGAGATTGAACTCACCATCTCTCATTTGCAAGGGAGTTTTTACATTATCAGGTTACAAGGTTATTGGTCTTTGGCCTTTGCTTTTGTTCCTTTTTCTTTGCTCAGTCTCTAACCATGCATAGCATTGGGAGAATTGGTCCCAGTGAAAAAACATACCTATCCGATCATAAATATAAGAATTATTTTGTAGTGTAAATTTAGGACCGGATTAGTACTACATACATCTGGTTCTTAATCTAAGAACTAGTTGACCAGTTTAAATAGATTAAAAAAGTTTGTTAAGTTAGTTATTTGTAATAAATAAATATTTTTTTACTAGAATACTCTTGTCAATCATGTATATTAGCTAAAACTACTATTTGATGGAATTTTTAACTTTTATAACTATTACAATAACTATATTAAAAAACATAAATAACTGTGAGACACAAAGTGAATCTGAATATTATATTTATGACTATTAACTCTTATATTAAGAATCAGAGGTAGTCATTACTAAAAAGTTTTAGTGACAACGGAGTACTCAGCAATAACAAGTTTCCTACTCATTTGTTATTATATCAAGATTTTTTGTAATTTTTTTGTGTGCTTAAAATCTCATAATAATTCTCCCTGTAGTATTTGTTTTTTCAAAAAAAGAAAAGAAAAGAAAACTTGGATTTGGCATCGTATTTGATAATTTGATTCGACGAATCAGGCTTTGAAGTTCCTAGGATAATGATAACAGACTGCTGATTCAAACATCAACGTCGCTTGTTGGTCCCACGGCCTCCTATTCGCTATGGATTAAAATACTCCTCCGATCCTAAACCCAAATGTAAGACCCGGAGGAGTATCCTCATTCTATCCTGGCTTGCGTGTAGCACCGCACTCTTGCAACATACTGCTACAGTGTTATTAATCATCAGAATATTCTTCAGTACTTAGATTTACAAATCTAACGGATTTCTTACGTTCATGCCTGCAAATCAACGTCAGTGTGCGAGATTTATCATTCTATCAGAATTATAATATTAGATAGATTGTTTGATTTGATGTTACTATTTATGAATTGGCCCTTAAACTGTAATAAATTAGTTGATTTAATTATTTATTCATGACCAATTTTACCGCCTCCTTTTTATCCTGCTTCTTCCGTGATGGCATGTGTCAGTCTAATCAGTCCAACTTGAATAAAAAGAAATTAATAAGATTTTTATGCTATGTCGTCTAGTTGATTATAGTAGTAGTTTGTAGCTGTCATAAAAAATTAGAATCTTTTTTCAAGCTCAATAATTAAATAGAATGAAAAGAAACGTGGATGTTGTGTGTGCGTGTGTACATAGACCGACGCAATCATAAGAACATGCCAAGCGAATATGCTGATGACACAAAAGTCAAAACTATGTGGGGTTTCATTGTAAACCGGAAAAAGAAAACAACAATCTTGTACTCTTTCTGTTATTAATATAAAACTCAATTCTTAAGTTAGTTTTAGTTTTAAATATAAAACTGATGATGCCTCTATCGTTAAAGCACTCAATTAAATTAGGTCCTAATTAATTTGTAGTTTAAGATCGACCTAGATCATTACTTCCAAGGAGCAAGTTGTGGGTTTCTTTAGGTGAAAATTTAGGTGATAAAAAAAGTAATAAATTGGACCTAAACTAAAATGCAAAATTCTAAATCTAAATATAAGATGCAAATACCCTAAAATATATATGAAAATTAAATTAAACTAAATAAATGCAATGCAATTTTTTGGGGGTTTTTTTGGAGGAAAATAAAAATAATGAATAAAGAAAATTAATCAGAAATCAAAGGGAATCAGCAAGTAAAAATTCAGAGATTTCTCTTCAGGTACGGTAGAGGGGACAACTTAGGATTTGCATGGATTTAACCTTCATAACCTTAATCAGTTAATTAAACCCAAGGGAAGTGATAAGAGAGCGGAATTAATAAACTTAATTACCTACTTGAAATAAAGGGAACCCTTAATTTCAAAAACCCTTAAACTATTAGAGAACTCATAACAGTATAAGGTTGATTAATTAAGCTTATTAAAACCAATGAAAATAATTCAAATTAATTTTGAAAATTATGTTTGAAATTATCCGATTAAACAATCAGATAACGAACCAACTTAATCAAACAATTAAGAGGTGAAAGAAACCAAATTTTGCAATTGAAACCACATTGATAATTAAACTCATAATGAAAACTCAATTATAAATCCAATTAACAATGCAAAGGTTCTAAACATAAATTCCAACAAGTGTCTCAACAAAAATAAAATCCAAATATCAATCCAATCCAAGAATAAAGATGACAATCTAGAACTAAATTGTCTCACAAAATTACAACTTAAAATTATTTAAAACTAAATAATTTTAAGTCTTTGAATTAAAAAGATAAATGGAACATCACTCCCTTGTGGTCTTCAAGTGCTAGCCCAAAACTCAAGTCTTTTCCATGCTCCTTTCAAATTGCCTCCCAAAGAAGCTTAAGCTTCCATCAAAACAATCTTCCCTCCAAGCTTGTTGACGCGGAGCACGGCCATGTGACGCATGAAGTTAGTGACTATGGAATGCAATTGGTTGAATGGATGACTAGATGGCTTTTTGCGTAGGGAAAGGAGATGAATCTTTATTGCAATTGTTTTTTTCCAGCGGCCGAATGGAGAAGGAAAGAAATATCCTTGGGTGTTGAATTGTGCGTTGAATGGAGAAGGATAAAAGGTATGATTTGGCGGTGGATTGTCCTCTCAAATAAGCAAAATATTTTGATGGGGAAAAGAAATTTTTATGAATCTAAAGCTCAAACCCATTAGTAATTAATTGGCCCACTTAATATTAGCCATTGGATTATGCTTAAATCCCAAGAAACAATCTTGCACCATTAGATCTCCTATATGCCCCTTTCTTGACCTACAAGAATTTAAGTGCATCAATTAATGTAAATTATATCCAAATATAATCAACAATTAAATATTGAATTTGCACAAAAATTAGGCAAGAAAGTGCAAAACTTTCTAAAAATAATCTTTCTAAAAATATGAGACTTGTTTTCAAATAAATAGGAAAAATTAATTCCAAGTCAAAAATAGAAAAGCACAAAATATCTATATTTTTAATCCAAAATCTCAATTTTTATGCAAAATCCAAAAATCAACCAATTTATCCAATAATGCATAAAAAGCTCATTTAAGCTCAAAATTATCATTTAAATCCTAAATTAATGTGGGATAAAATATATAAAAATTGGGTTTTATCAAAGACCCATTTCTCATATTTATTAATTTTTTCTAAATTACTCTTATAAATACATCCATAACCATAATCAAGTAGAAGAGAAAGAGGGGGTATTAAGAAAGATGATTATGTTATTTTAGGAAAAATGTGTTACTTTTTTTTTTTATAATTAACTAACTTACCTAACTTTCTTAATATAATTAAATTAGTTAAATGGATCTTCTATTAAGGATTAGAGGAGTATTTAGTTGTTTATCATCCAAGGGAAAATTAATTCGTTCGTACTTATAAGTTTAAATAAAATGATGAAACAAAATTTATTTATTATTAACAAACAAAATATTATGCCCGGAACCATCTCCTTACATCTATATATGATACTTAATTTAGTTTATTTTTATTTTTAAATCCATGTGATAAGATTACTTATTTCTCTCGCAAATTACTAAATTATGTGTAAAAACCAATATATAGAATTGAGAAAACTCTCCGGTGTTGAACCTTTTACTTGCAGCGCGCAGGGCGTTGGGCTCTCCAGCTTTGCTTTTGTCTTTCTGAGATTTATGTGTTTGTTTGGGCTTTCAAGCTTGTGTTTTACCGAAAACTTCGACGTCCTTTTGTCCGTCGTTTATAAGGCCTGGGCTTCTCCGTGGTTCAATTTCTATTCAGTGTCCTAAAGAAGCCCATCAGTGTTCTCCAAGAAAATAAAAAATAGAAGCCCATCTGTGTTACCAACAAGGATTGGTCCAACCAATAAGAGTTGGGTCTAGTAGAAAAAACTAATTTCTCACAATATGATAAACCAATATTTGAATCCTCACTGGAATAGGTGCCAATATTTAATGCTTGACAGTGCCTCAAATATGATTGTTTCTAATAGGAGGATATCTATACTTTAGTAAAAAAACAAGGATTGGTCCAATTAGTAAGGAGTTGGTTTATAATCCACAAGATTGTGAGTTCAAATTCCTCCACCGATGTGAGGACCTTGTTGGTAGGCAATTTGTAAACGTTTTTTGAATCTGAAGGCATGTCCGACCCGAGTGAGCTCTCAGGATCCAATTTACCTTCTTTTTTTTTTTTATACCAAAAAAACAGAAGCCCATCAGTGTTCACCGGGGAAAAAAAAAGGCAAAATAAAGAAGCCTATCAGTGTGAATCGTTTTATCCTTGCTGGAGAAAATTTCTTCTTTCATGAAAAAACAGGGTTAAATGACATCTTGAGTCCATGAATTTTGATCTCTAAAATTTGATGCTAGTGATTTTACTTCTTAAAATCTTGTTTTGGGAACTGGAAACACTATTTTGAGAATAAAAAATATTTTAGGCAGATTAAAATAAGGTCAACTTTTAAAAAACAAAATCACCAATATCACTTCTCTTTTATAAAGAATACGTGCACGCACGCATATAGGTAAAAGGATGCATAAATTCAAGATTTGCGATTTCACTTTATGACAAGGTGTTGAGTGCGTTTATATAAGGGGGTGTTTGGATATAACCAAACCATGGTTTAGAGAATAGCTTCTGGAAAATAGATTTTGGGGAGAATAGATTTTTTGAAGAATAGATTTTATGAAAAAGTGGTTCTGAGAAGTTAGAATGTTTGGATAGTTGTTACCAGAAGCACTTTTTACATGTACAGATTACTAAAAAAGACATAAGTTAATATAATAATTACAGAAAAAAATATATTTTATGATGTATTTTAATTTGAAGGAATAAAATTGTTAATAATATATTTTTTATTAACATAATTAATAATATATAAGAAAATATAATTAATAAATAATTAATATGTATATATATTTATAAGATATAAGATTAAATATATTTATAAAAAAACATGTTTATAAAAAAAACAATAAAATACATATCCTATAAACTCTCACACTCTTCATTTTTTTTTCCAAAAGCAAAATTTTTTTGCTTTTCCCAAAACCACGGTTTTGACTCAAAACCATGGTTTTGGTTTTTTTAAGAGTGTTTGGGTGATTTTTCCCAAACTCGGTTTGAATTGTCACCCAAACACCCCCTAAATCTTTTTGTTGATGCTGGCTCCAACTGAATTCTCACGAGATGTTCAGTCGACTCGGCTTGCGGCATTAGAGCCTAATTATAGTGGGCATTTTGTGAGCATGGAGCTAGTTAGATCCTCTTTAGGAAAAATTAAGGACGAGTCCTCGTTACAAATTTAATTAACAAATACTCCTCCGGTTCTTATTATAAGACCCAATTTGACTTTTTATTTGGTTATAATTATAAGACCCAATTCATTTTCTCTCTTATATTTATACATTTTTTTCTAAGATAATCCTTCTAATAATGATAGTTTTAGCCAATACACTTAATTAGTAAGGATATTTTAGGAATAACAACACTTATTTATTATAAATAGCCAACTTAACTTACTTCCTTAATCTCCTCAAATAAGTCAATTGGGTCTTATAATTAGGACCGGAGGAGTAGTTTGTATCAAATTTGATTATACAAGGAAAGATTAGTTACATATAAAAAAAGACAAGTTGCACACAAAAAGAAGATAGTTTGCATAAAACTATTTGAATATAAAGAATTAGTTTGTACATAAAAAATATAACATGCAAGTAAGAGAGTTTAATCTATACAAAAAAAAAATTACACATCATACAAAAAAAGATTATTACACACAAGAAAATATAAACTGTATAAAGTCCTTAGATCCCATTTTCTAATTAAATTTTTAACGAAGGATTTATCCAATTTTTCTCATCTCGGACTATCCTCAAACCCGAAAATGGCGCAAAGCAATGAACGTGTCGCATATAATGCTCATCACATCTCGCCCAGTGTACTTGCATCCATTAAAAATGTTAAGACCCTAACGGCGTTAGTTATTAGCTATTTTGGTCATGAATGTAAAATTTAATTTGTGCAAATTAGATTTTATATTCAAGATCAGACACGGTACTAGGAATGATGAACACAACCAACACCGTCTCATAGGAGAAATTCAGTCCAAGACATGTGAAAAATGGTTTTTTTTTTTTCCAGAAAACACGTACTACAATATAAGGTGAGATAATGATAGCTAATAAATGATAAATGTACACATCAGATTATTTTTTACAACACGGACCCCGTTTTACAAAACAATAATTAACGATCTCTTTATCCTTCGAGAACATAAACTAACTGCCAAATACTAATGATGAATATAAATAAATAAGCCTAGATCTCAAGCTGAAGAAAACAAATACATGAGAAAAAGTTTTCAGCAGCCAACATCTATAAAAAATTGTCCTGGTTTCCTTTTGTACCTAAGGATGTACGTTTGTATTATCATTTTTCTTCTGCGCCTGTTTTGATTCTATGATTACATAAAGGTGCTAATAGCTGTCAAGATAATTTTAAAAGAAAAAATTCCAGAAAAATGATTGTTGAATTTGAAAATTCCCAAATGGTCATCTCAATGAGCAAAATTTCAGTTTAGATATAGTAGACCAAATTGAAAATTTCAAATTTATTGAAATAACTATATTGCCCTTCATTTTTGTAATAAAAAAACCATCAAACATCTTCACCTGCTTGCCGGTCACTAGAGCTCCAATGTCAATGACCAATGCAAGAGTTCAGGTGCGTTGCCCGTTACTGGAGCTCCAACGATCAGTTGATGATGGATGACTATCTTTTTGGAAATTTTTTCAAGTTCAATAACATGATCTATAAGTTCTTTAATATTATTAATAAATTTGATATTGCTGTTAACAAGTTTTCAAAAAAATTTAAAAAAGTAACATTTTTACAACCTGAATAATCCGATTAACAAGTTGTGTAACAGTATTAACAGCTTTCATAACATCATTAACCACGTAATACAGGAGCTTTTTATACTTGAGATAAATTAATCATGGCATCATATATGAGAAATTTTTTAAGTCCCATAACGTGATTAATATGTTCTTTAATACAATAAACAATTTTTGTATCGTTATTAACAATAGGTTTTTTCAACAAATTTAGAATGGAGCATATTTATGATTTTAGTAAAGTAGTTAACAAGTCATGTAAATCTCTCAAATCACATGGTTAATGATATTATGAGAGTTGTTAATATTGTTATATGACTTGTTAACCATGTTAATCAAGTTGTAAAAATGCTATTTTTTGAGTTTTCTGAAGAAATTGTCATTAATGGTAATACCAAACTTGTTAATAGTATTAAAAAACTTATTAATTATGCTACTGGACTTGAAAAATTCTCCAAAAATAATTGCCGATTGCCAGAGCTCTGGTCACTTATGATGGACCATCCATCGAAGCTTTGGCACCAATTGTCACCTGAACTCCAATGCTGACCGCTGGTGCTCTGGCGGCTGTTGGTTTTTCTTAAAAAAATTAAAAAAGCAATATTATAAGTTTACTAATATTTCAAAATTTCAATTTAGTCGGTATGACTAATTTGGGATTTTGCAAGTTTCAGTGATCGTTTGGGTTTTATAAATTGAAGTGTCATTTTATTGAAATTTTCTCATTTTAAAATTATACTTATTCATTGCAGTACATGTTTATGATTATTTTATTGCGTACACTTCCAAATTATTTACATATCAATTTAATCAATTTAATGTGAATATAGAATAATTGATATATTTGTTTTATCTTGTTTATATGGCTAAGGTGTAAAAATTTTAATTCTTTCTTTTAATTAATAAATGAATAGAACACAGAGAAAAGCATAAACGAGAATGTCCTAGAGTCTTATAAGAATTAGTTTGTAGTATTATTTTTTTTCCCCTCACAGTATACAAACATAAAAAATGTGCCGCCTCATTGATTATGAATATTTCCCAATTCTCTTTATATACATGGTTGACCAAAAAGTATATATGTAATTATGTACATATATGTGTGCGTAAGTATTAATAATCAGTGAATTAAAAATATTTGAAGCGGGGATGTTATACAAAATTAGTTTGCAAGATTTTTTGGCCTAATTTTTAAATCTCAAAAGGAGTGACTGGTGATATAGGGGTTGCTGGTGTTATGGTTAAAAAAAATTAATTCCCCAGTGGATGCATTACGGATTGACTCCGCAATGGATTGCATTCGTGACTCGTTTGACCATTTCAGCCCCTTTAAATTGTGCACCTCCAACTACGTTCAGGGTAATAACATGATTTTATGAGGTCAAAATTGGAATACAGAAAAGATAATCATAATGTTTAATAATTACTAGATCCAACCCCTTCGCCCTTTAATCCATCACGCAGAAGAAACAGAAGAAGCACCATCGTCGTCATCAGCAAAGCTGAGAGTCAAAGCCCTCATAGCTTGCGACCCTCCATCTCGGTGGCAACTCGTTTCCCTCTCTTACTTTCTCTATCCACAGTGCATTTCGTCTCTCTCTCTCTCAGGGCTCGAAATTTCTCACGAGGTATGTCCAGCTTTTCCTTATGTTAAATCTTATTACCGTTATTTTTCGAAAGCTCTTAGGTTTTGCGGTATTGCCAATCAAAACCCTAGCTTTATTCACGTCAAAGGCCCAATTTTCAGCTTCACAGTTAGCTCTCGTGCGCATTTATCAAGTTGAAGAATTAGAATTCGTAGAAAACCCTAGTTTTGGATCGTGCTTTGGAGTTCTAATTCCGGCGGTTATTTTGCTTTTGATTTGATTTATTTCGTTGCGTGATGATGTTTCCAGAATTTGTGGGCATCTTGGATTCAATAGTAAGTTGAAATTAATTGGTAGATTAAGTCAGTGGGTTTTTTTCCAATTTGTTTCACACCTGAATAAGTTTCTTTTTGTGCTTTAGCTACTTCAAACGTAATATAAACTACTTGGTGATATAAGCGTGAGGGAATAAGTTTCAATCGAGGTTATTGTATCATGGGTTTTGGACGTATGTACCTGGATCGGGGGCGTTTTGATTGATTTATGCTGCTTTCTATTGTCGCTTGTAATTTACTTGCCAGGATATGGGCTGGAGTTATAAATCCTGGCATTTCCAAAATGCAGGGCGTGAAGTTCAAAATTTTAGTTTAATGGTGGCGCCGTCTCTTACAAGTATTATTTAAATGTTATAATTCCTCTGAGATAGATAATAATCGAAGGTTTTAACTCTATATGATTATACTTCATGTCCGTATCCACTCTAGTATTTCGTTAACTAAGTTGTTGGGGGTTCCCGTATTTTCATTTGCATGACAGATATGGGACATGCGGGGATATATTTATCTAATCGTGAATGTCTTCATATTTTTCTTGGAAGTGCATTTGGATTTACATGGACCATGGACTTATATTTCAACATAAAAATATTAAATTTCTTAATTAAAATGTCAACTTTTTCCGTTTATTCTCCACAATGGCGTTCGGGCTAGGTTATTATGCTGTTGAAGCAGGACTCACTTTGGGGGAGAGTTTGAGGTTTTAATTTTCCTGAGATTTTTAATTTTGAAAGTTAAGGCACCATTTATCTCTTTCTCTTTTTCGGAGGACACGGTACAAGCTTATGAATTGCTCACTCTGGATGCACGTTTCTTGATATTTCGTAATTCGTAGTGGTTCTTCTTCTGGTCCATACGTTATGCCCCATGCCTGGGATATGTTATCTCTGAGTACATTCTATAGCAGTTAAAGGATATCCAGTGACACAGATTCAAAACTTAAGGTTATTTTCTTTAATTAAGGGTTGTTCCTTGGCTACTGTGATTTGCATGCTTTGTTTTTTGTAGCCTGCGCAACTTGGTTTTTTGTTGAAAAGAACTTAAGACATTGTCAATGGTGCTTTATAGCTATCCAACTGCTTGTGTTTTGATGCTGGGGGCAGTATGCTGGTGATAGTTGGGGGAAATGCAAAGGTATCATGCTGGCAGCTGCACTAGTGCAGTTAATAACAGTGGAATTGGTGGGCCTTCAGCTAGGGACACTGGAAGATCTGAATCATCTTTACCAGCTAACTACTTGATCAGTTCAAGGTATTCTTCTCTGTCTCCTTGAGATCTTATTGCCAATTTTTTTCTTCTTCTCCTAGTTATTATGATAATATTTAATATTTAATTCTTCTCGCAACTTCTGATTTTTTCCCCTTTATTCTTTACCAATCAGAATGTTTCAATTTGTTTTTTTTATTTCTTGTTCTTATTAACTGTATAAGAATCCCATCTCAGTTTACTAAATTGTCTACTTTTGATTATATGCGATGGATGCAGAAAAGTTTCATTTTTGTTTTGTTTCTTTTCTTTTTTTTTTTTGAGTGAAAAGCTCTTTCATTTTATTGAAGTTTAATCCAAAGCCAGCTACTAAAACATGTGATCCTTGGGTTCAGTCAGCCAACCGACTAAGAGTATGCAGATTATAAATCTCTGTGTTTTAAGCTAATTGGTTAAATACTAAGGATGACAGTTGTAGTTCATTTCTGACTTTGACTTAATATTGCTAATAACTTTAATTTCTGATTTTCTTTGTTTGATACATAGTAATAAAATAGTTTACTAATTTTGATAGCTATCCGTATTAGTGACCTAATGCGTCCAATTCCTCTCGACACCCTTGTTTTGTATGTGCAGGCGTCAACCACAGCTAGCCCCATACAAATTGAGGTGCGATAAAGAGCCGTTAAACTCTAGGTAATCCCTGATACCAGAGCAGCTGTTTTTAATGTATTGTTTAATTTTAGTTCATAGATTTTGATCATTCTATGCTTCACTTCTTGTATATTTGGATTTTGTTAATTTTCACTCTGAAGCGTATAGCTCACAGTTGTTCAACTTTGTAGCTACTATTAATTTTTCTTGCATTCATATCATCCTCGATGTATCAAATTTGAATATTAAACGTCAATATTTGAATCTCAGACTTGGGCCACCAGATTTTTTCCCTCAAACACCAAATTGCCCTGAGGAGACTCTAACAAGAGAATATGTGCAATCTGGATATAGAGAGACAATTGAGAGCCTTGAGGTAGAATGATGAAACTTCTCTTTGGTTTATTCTGTTTTGGTTGTATTAGTAGCAGATTTGACAATGCACGTTTTGTTTATACACATCCAATGATTATTTCATGGAGTTTTGAATTTATTGGGAGCGCTCCTGACCGTCCTTTTATTATATTGTACTATTTTTTGTTGAATGTATTTAGTATATATTGAAGTCATAATATATTGGCATTTCTTCTTTCTTTGCTTTGCATTTCCTCCAAACACCCTTTTCTGATTTATTCTGAAAGAGTGGTAGATGCATGCCTCAAACTTTTCTAATTCTTGTTTTCTTGCAATTTACTCCTTGCAATTCTTTTATAATATTGAAGCAGCCGTGGTATATTCAAGTTTTAATGTGTCCTTCTTTATTTCATTTTTCTGGTCCCCAGGCAATGCTACTTGTAACTTCACACTTCAATTAAAGCACTGCATTGTGGCAGCATCATTTTTTATTCAAAAGCCATATGTTGTGATGTTGTGTTCACTTGTTCTTGTTTTGAGAAGATGATTTTTTTGTAATTTAATTTCTTCGGGTGAAAAGATGATCTTGTTTTATTTGATCTGTAGTGGTATTGGTTAGATTGTTATTACGTGTAGAATTAGATTTCTTTTTAACTTTTTCTGTCAACCGATTGTTGTTCATGATAGTTGAAGCAGTGGTACAGTCTGCATTCTTCGCTTCTAGCTTTATTTGATGAATGATTGATAATCAAGTCTTAAGAATACTTTGAAATTTAATATCCTTTTCCTGATTTCCTGTTGTCTAACGTTGGGATGCTTTCTGAGTCATCAGGAAGCAAGAGAAATTTCACTGAACCAGGTTGCAAACTTTAACAAGACAATTGTTCTAAATTGCAAAGAGGTAAATCTGTTATCTCGGTCACGTATTCGTGCTCATTCTATTTATTTTTGTTTTTAAGGAAAAAAAATAATTTGAGTCCATCTTCTTGCCAGGCCATTAGAAAACGCCTGAGGGCCATCAATGAATCTCGTGTTCAAAAGCGGAAGGTAAAAATTTTTATTCTGCTTCTGTTATGCTTGCTGAAAATATGCTGCAACAATAAGTCAATTGTGTACTCTTTTTTTTTTTTTTTGGGTCTTCTGTGAAGTTTAGTGGATATGACTCATAGTGCTTACTATGGCAGGCTGGTCAAGTCTATGGTGTTGCTCTTTCAGGATCACATCTCACTAAGCCTGGTGTTTTCCCTGAACTAAGGCCATGTGGTGAAGACTTGCGGAAGAAATGGATTGAGGTATATGCAATTTGTAATTAGAAAAGTTACGATGCTGACTTACTTAGCTAGGCATCATTCATGTTATTTGGCCCTAGTTGACTCAGGCTGTCGACTTTAGGGACTAATCAAGGAGTGAGAGCTGAAAGATTTACCACCAAATATTTATGAGGAGAATAATATCCTGGTAAAATGCTTGAATGGATGGTTTGGGCCTCTTCTTGGGATGGGCCAAAATAAAACATTAAAAAAATATGAATCCTTCCATGTCAAACATTCGGAATGGTAATATCTTAAATATATGCTGAGCAGTCTAGGTCTATCTATTTGCCTATTTACGAACTTAAAACAATCCTTGTCCTGTAAGTTTCTGTAACAAATTGATTGAGCTCTCACTCGAGGATGATATGCCTGTCAATTCCTTGAGTGTTTTCACCAATCTTATTTGATTGTTGTCTTGTTTTAGTACATTGATGGTCCAGCTATTGCTATTGTTTCAATAACTTAAACTCCTTGCATTTTTTGTTCCAGGGCTTATCTCAACAGCACAAACGATTACGTTCTTTGGCTGATCATGTTCCTCATGGTTATAAGAAGAAATCACTTCTAGAAGTTCTTATCAAGAATAATGTTCCATTACTGAGGGCAACCTGGTTTATTAAAGTAACTTACCTCAACCAGGTGGGGATACGTCAGTGTTGGGGTATATCCAAAGTACCATTTCCCAAAGTACTGTTCCTTTTAATAATGGAACCTAGGTTGTGGTTGAATTTTGCAGGTTCGGCCTGGATCTGCCTCATTATCTTCAGGGACTGCTGATAAAACTCAGCTGACTCGTTCTGAGCATTGGACTAAAGATGTTGTTGATTACCTGCAATCTCTTCTGGATGAATTCTTCTCAAAAAATGCTTCTCATTTTGCTCCTAATAGTCGGGATCGATCACCACAAATTCCTTATGCTGGTTCGCTGCAACACAGAATTGATTCATTATCATCTTTTTCTGATTCTGATGAGCCATCTTTACATTTTAAATGGTGGTATGTTGTGCGGCTTCTGCAATGGCATCACACTGAAGGGCTGATTCTTCCCTCTCTTGTCATTGATTGGGTTTTGACTCAATTAAAGGTATTAATCTTTGGACAATCAGTCGTGTGGTCTTGCTCTTTTGCGTATAAGTGATTTTAAAGGTTTTATTCTGTGAGGTTTTGATTTATGACATTTCTGTTCCTTTCAGGAAAAACAAATGCATGAGATTTTACAGCTGCTATTGCCTATTATTTATGGCTTTTTAGAAACCATTGTTCAATCTCAAGCATATGTACGCAGTCTTGCTGGAATAGCACTTCGCATCATTCGTGATCCTGCACCCGGTGGATCAGATCTAGTTGACAATTCTCGGAGGGCATATACAACGTCTGCTCTGATTGAGATGCTTCGGTATTTAATTCTTGCAGCACCAGATACTTTTGTTGCTTTAGATTGCTTTCCTTTACCATCCTGTGTGCTTTCGCATACAGTAAATGATGGGAATTTTCTACTGAAGACATCTGAAGTGGCGGGAAAGGTAAAAAGTAGTTCAGAAGATGCTGCATTTATGTTTAGAAGTAAAGGACTTGATGCGCAATATCAATCATTGGCATTTAGCCATGTTATTACATCCATTCAAAAGCATGCAGGAGATCTTGTGAAAGCTGCAAACCCAGGCTATCCTGGTTACTGTCTAGCTAAGGCTGCTCAAGTTTTGGATAAGTCCCTTATGTTAGGTGATATACATGGAGCCTATAAGTTACTCTTTGAAGACCTTTATGATGGGGTTGCATCTGAAGGGTGGATTTCGAAAGTCAGCCCTTGCTTAAGGTTATCACTCAAGTGGATCGGGACTGTGAATATGTCACTCATTCATTCTGTGTTTTTCCTCTGTGAGTGGGCAACATGTGATTTCAGGGATTTTCGGGGTGCTCCCCTATGTGACATCAAGTTCACAGGCAGGAAAGATCTTTCTCAAGTGCATATAGCAGTTAGGATTTTAAAGATGAATATGAGGGATATGCGGAATCGTCCAAGGCGAAAGAATGAAAGCATTCATGGAGTCAGCAACTTAGCAAAATGTTCTGGACAGCAGAGTACCCAGACTTTTATGGCTAACGTGTCAAAAGTAAAATCCAAATCAAAAAACGGATACAGTAGTAGAAGTCCGTCGCTTATGTTTGAAAGCCCAGGTCCCCTACATGATGTTATAGTTTGTTGGATCGATCAGCATGTGGTCCATAAAGGTGAAGGTCTCAAACGACTTCATTTGTTCATAGTGGAGCTCATACGGGCAGGTATATTTTACCCCTTGGCATATGTACGCCAGCTAATAGTGAGTGGGATCATGGATATGAATGTGAATGTGGTTGACCTAGAGAGACAGAAGAGACACTACCGAATCCTGAAGCAACTTCCTGGCCAGTTTCTGCGTGATGCATTGGAAGAATCAGGCCTAGTTGAGGAGCCGCATCTTGTGGAAGCTTTGCAAATCTACTCAAATGAACGGCGCCTTATGCTTCATTCTCCTCTTAGCGATCACTTTAATGACAATAATGGTGCTGGTTCATCTGGTCTAAAGAAAAAATTTTCAGATTCCACAAAGGATGGAGCTTCTATAGGTCCAATTGATCACTGGAAAAATGTACCTTCTAAACTGTCTTCAAAAAATATAAAAAATAACATTGATATTGAAGAACTGAAAGAAGCCATCTCAATGCTGCTACACTTACCTGGTAGCTTTTCTAATTTGAGCTCTGTGGGATCAGATGACTCTCAAGGGAGTGTTAAAAGACCTATTGGGTCTCCTCAGAGCAAGAGTGATCCGGGGGAAGTTACACCTGGGTGTGAAGAATGCAGAAAGGCAAAGAGACAAAAATTAAGCGAGGAAAGAAATTCATTTGGTCAAGGTCATTCTCCCGTTCTATCTGATGATGAAGATACATGGTGGGTGAAGAAGGGGCTGAAGTCCTTGGAGTCTCTGAAAGTTGATCAACCACTTAAACCAATCAAGCAGGTTACTAAAAGTCGCCAAAAGACTGTGCGCAAAACCCAGAGTCTTGCACAATTGGCTGCTGCTAGAATTGAGGGTAGCCAAGGAGCATCTACTAGTCATGTCTGTGATAACAGAGTCAGTTGCCCTCACCACAGAACTGCCAATGAGGGTGACAGCTCAAAGTCAGTGGATGGAAATCGAACAAGTCGATGTGGGGATATAGTTTCAGTAGGGAAAACACTAAAAAGGCTTCGCTTTGTTGAGAGAAGATCAGTAACAGTTTGGTTGATGACTGTAGTTAGGCGTCTCATAGAAGAGACTGAGAAAAATGTTGGCAAGGTTGGCCAGTTTGGTAGGCCTTTTGCTGTTGTGGATGATTGGAGTTCAATACGGTGGAAACTTGGTGAGGATGAACTTTCTGCTATAATTTATCTGATGGATATCTCGGATGATTTAGTATCAGCTGTCAAGTTCCTCCTCTGGTTGCTGCCTAAGGTTGTCATTAGCCCCAGTTCTACTATTCATAGTGGCAGGAATGTTCTGATGCTGCCAAGGAATGTGGAAAACCAAGTTTGTGAGGTGGGAGAGGCTTTTTTGCTATCATCACTGCGAAGGTTTGTGCTTTTTTAATTTCAATTATATAGTTTTTGTTTGTTAGATGTGCCCACTTTTGCTATATTGGCAAGTTCAACATGTGAATTCCATTCTATTCCTCATCTCATTTCTGCATATTTGATGTTGTATCGCCTTCTAATGGCTTAGCCTCCTATTTCTGAAATATAGATATAGATGATCTAAACAGCCTCTTTTTGCCAATAACTTGTTGAGACTTATAATGGATCTATTATGTATTATGTATTTTGGTTCAATTATATTTTTTGTTGAAAGTACCTAACTTAGTATTTCTTGCCATCCTCCTTTTTAATCTTGAGTAAATGTGGGCAGCTTCAACAAAACCTGTATTACTTTGACTGCTGCTTAGGCTTGCTCAAATGACTTGAACTATTATATTGGTAAAATGGAATGGGCGGGTTTTAGTTTTAAAAATAAAATGTTAGTGGTCTAGGTTTGCTTAGTGTCTTATAAGGTTTCCACAACTTCCTTTGAGCTTGTACCACACTTTTACCTTACATTGAATCTTGTTCTTTATTATGTTCTTGTTTTCTGTCCTTTTTAGACAAGATAAAACTATTTCTTATTTTGTAAAATATTATTGAACCAGTGGTTCATAAACAACTTGCTTTTGCTTCTCTTATTATTGTGTTGGACTGTTTCCTTGTTAATTAAGATGATTGTCATGCATTATCTTTGGTCCAGGTATGAAAACATTCTAGCTGCAGCAGATCTTATTCCTGAAGCTTTGTCAGCTGCTATGCATCGTGCTGCTGCTATCGTAGCATCCAATGGGAGAATTTCAGGTTCAGGAGCACTACCCTTTTCTCGTTATTTGTTGAAAAAATATGGTAGTGTGAGTGGCGTCATTGAGTGGGAGAAAAATTTTAAGGCAACATGTGATAAGAGGCTTTCCTCTGAACTTGAGTCTGGACGGTTAGTGGATGCGGAGTTGGGGATTCCACTTGGAGTACCAGCAGGAGTTGAGGACCTTGATGATTTTTTCCGTCAAAAGATTAGTGGTGGACGGTTATCCAGAGTAGGTTTGGGTATGAGAGACATTGTGCAGCGTCATGTTGAAGAGGCAATTCACTATCTTTTCGGGAAAGAGAGGAAAGTATTTGCTTCTAGCACTTCAAAAGGTCCTGCTGTTGAAAAATGGGATAATGGATATCAGACTGCTCAACAAATAGTTGTGGGTCTGGTTGATTGCATAAGGCAGACTGGTGGTGCTGCACAAGAAGGGGATCCTTCTTTGGTCTCTTCAGCTGTTTCTGCCATTGTTGGTAGTGTTGCAAAAATGCCTGATTTTTCAGCAGGCAGTAATCATTCAAGTAGTACATCGGCTACTACTTCCTTGAACTATGCCAGATGCATTTTGCGGATGCATATTATTTGCCTTTGTTTGCTTAAGGAAGCCCTTGGAGAGCGCCAAAGCCGTGTATTTGAAATTGCACTTGCTACAGAAGCTTTCACTGCTCTTGCTGGTTCTGGTAAAGCATCCCGAGGTCAGTTTCAAATGTCTTCTGAAGTCCATGACACCAATACTAGTATTTCAAATGATGTACAAATTAATTCTAATAAAGTCGTGGTTGGTAAAGCAACAAAAATTGCTGCGGTTTCTGCACTTGTTGTTGGTGCAATTATATATGGTGTTACCAGCTTGGAAAGAATGGTAACAATTCTAAAATTAAAGGAGGGGCTGGATGTAGTACAATTTGCAAGAAGTACAAGATCTAATTCTAATGGGAATGCACGTTCAGTTGGGGCTTTTAAAGTTGATGGTTCGATTGAACTTTATGTTCATTGGTTTAGATTGCTTGTTGGGAACTGCAGAACCGTTTGTGAAGGATTAGTGGTGGAACTCTTGGGTGAGCCTTCTATTATAGCTCTTTTAAGGATGCAGCGAATGCTCCCTTTAAGCTTGGTCTTTCCACCTGCCTACTCAATATTTGCCTTTGTTATGTGGCGGCCTTTCATTCTGAATGCTAATATTGCAGTCCGTGAAGACATGAATCAACTGTATCAGTCTCTTACAATGGCCATGAATGATGCAGTGAAACATTTGCCTTTTCGAGAAGTATGTTTGAGAGACAGTCAGGGTCTTTATGATCTCATGGCTGCAGATTCAAGTGATGCTGAATTTGCAAATTTGCTTGAGTCAAATGGCTCTGATATGCATTTGAAGTCTAAGGCCTTCATTCCTCTCCGTGCCAGGCTTTTTCTGAATGCCATCATTGATTGTAAGATGTTACAATCTATGTTTACACAGGAGGATGGGAGCCGGATTTCTGGTCATGGCGAGTCTAAAATTCGGTTCAATGATAGTGAATCAAAGCTGCAGGATAAGCTTGTGAATGTTTTAGATAGCTTGCAACCTGCTAAATTTCACTGGCAGTGGGTGGAACTCAGGCTGCTTCTTAATGAACAAGCCCTTATTGAAAAACTTGAGACACACGACATGTCCTTGGCCAATGCTATACAGCTATCCTCACCTAGTTCAGAGAAGGCTGCTTCTGCTTCTGAAAATGAGAGCAATTTTATAATAATTATACTCACAAGGTTATTGGTCAGACCTGATGCTGCACCCCTTTTCTCAGAGTTGGTCCATCTTTTTGGCAGATCACTGGAGGATTCAATGTTGTTGCAGGCAAAATGGTTTCTTGGAGGTCCAGATGTGCTTTTTGGTCGGAAGACAATAAGACAAAGGCTAAACAATATTGCTGAGAGTAAAGGCCTTCTGTTAAAACCCAGTTTTGGGAGCCCTGGGGATGGGTGTAGTCCTGGTAGTGATTCATTTACTAATAAGGGGGACAAAAAGAAATTGAAGCTGCTTGTCTTGAAGAAGGAGAAGTTGTTGAAGAGGGAATGGACTTGAAAAGGACCCTAAAGGGGCTCTCTCATGGAAATGATTCAGAGAACTTGAGCATAATTCAGCAGCATGTGACTGAAAGGGCTCTTATTGGGTTGATACTTCCTTGCATTGATCAAATCTCTGAAGAATCTCGCAATTCCTTTGCAAATGATTTGATCAAGCAGTTGTATAATATTGAGCAACAAATAACTGCAGTTACTTTGGCCGGGAGAGTAAGCCAGCCGGAAGTACTCCTTCTGGAATTGAAGGTCAAACAAATAAAGTAAATAGCCGCAAGAATATGAGAGGTGGCAGCCTGGGTTAGGAAGGCGACCAGCAGCTGCTACAGTATCTGCTACAGATTCTGCTCCACCTTCCGCTGCAGCATTACGTGCTTCAATGTCATTACGTTTGCAATTACTCATGAGATTTCTTCCCATTCTTTGCACAGATAGGTAATTTATGAGTAGATTTATTATCTTCCCAGGCTTTTCTATGCTATTTTTGAGATAGCTGTCTTGTTTCCTGAATTGTTATTACTATTGCTGTTCTATTTATGTTTGCAGCAGAGTGAAATAGGAATAGTCTTGGATGATGTTTAGCATGTTATATATCTGGAAAGTGTTTAGTGATCTGGCCTTCTGTATCTTAACCCATTTGCTGTTATAGATGTGGGTACCCTTTCTCAGTTTGTTAAATGCAATGTGTTTTTCTAACATGTTGATAAGATACCTGCATGCTGCAATATGATGTGTTTGAGCTGTCAGACTGATGATAATAGATTTTTCCTTCTATCATAGTTCATAATGGTTCTGAGAACTCTTTTTTTGGTGTTGGAAATGGTAGCTAACTTGGTTGTGGCCTGTGTAATTTTGAGATTATGAAATACTTGTAGCATACAAAATATCTATAGTTGGGTGAACTGTCCTATTTTAGAACGATGAATTCAATTTATCTGAGTTCATATATTGAATTTTGCAGGGAGCCATCTGTGCGGAATATGAGAAACTCACTTGCCTCTGTAATTCTTCGTCTTCTCTGTAATCGGGTCGTGCATGAGGATGCTGACATTTTGGTGGATGCCATGCATTCTTCTCTTCTGAAGAGGGAAGTGGAATCACCTTCTGAAGCTGCTTTGGTAGATTTTCTGTTGATGGTTTGTTTGATCGTTTGTTGCTGGTTTTGCATGCACTGTTGAGTGATTGCCTTCCCAGTTGGCTCAAGTCAAACCTTCCTCGAAGACAACTAATGAACCTATCAGGGATTTT